>NW_021143587.1:0-8605 GCF_004193775.1 Glycine soja
ACGACATCAGAATTCACGGGTGAAGGTAGCTCTTCGCCATCCATGTTGGTAAGCACCAGGGCTCCTCCGGAAAAAGCCCTCTTCACAACAAAAGGCCCTTCGTAGTTTGGGGCCCATTTTCCTCGATTGTCCTTGACAGCATGGGACATTTTCTTTAGCACAAGGTCTCCCTCATGGAACTTGCACAAGCGTACCTTCTTGTCGAATGCACTCTTCATTCTTTGCTGGTACAAGCGCCCATGACTCATGGCCGTTAAGCGCTTACCCTCAATGAGGTTGAGCTGGTCATAGCGCGTTTGAGCCCACTCTGATTCCTTTAATCCGGATTCTGCCAAGATCCTTAATGACGGGACTTCTACCTCAAACGGTAACACAACCTCCATCCCATATACCAATGAGAACGGCGTTGCCCCAGTTGACGTTCGTACTGAAGTTCGGTAACCGTGTAACGCGAATGGGAGCATCTCGTGCCAATCTCTGTACGACACGGTCATCTTTTGGAAAATCTTTTTGATATTCTTATTGGCCACTTCCACGGCTCCATTCATCTTTGGCCGGTAGGGTGTGGAATTGTGATGCTGGATTTTAAACTCCTCGCACATTTCCCCCATCATCTTGTTATTCAGGTTGGTGTCGTTGTCCGTGATAATCTTCCTTGGCAAACCATATCGGCAGATGATCTCTTTCTTAATGAACCTGACCACCACACCCCTCGTGACATTGGTGTAGGAAGCCGCCTCGACCCACTTGGTGAAATAATCTATCGCTACGAGGATGAAGCGATGACCATTCGAGGCCTTGGGCTCAATAGCCTCGATGACATCTATCCCCCACATGGAGAAAGGCCAAGGGGCGGACATGACATTCAGAGGATGCGGTGGAGCATTGACATTATCTGCGAACGCTTGACATTTGTGGCATTTCCTTACATGGACACAACAATCACTTTCCATGGTAAGCCAGTAATAACCTGCTCTTAGGATCTTCCTGGCCATAGCATGCCCGTTGGCGTGCGTTCCAAACGAGCCCTCATGGACTTCCTCGATCATGTGATTCGCCTCCCTGGCATCCACACACCGCAGGAGTGTCATGTCGTGGTTTCTCTTATACAGTATGCTTCCGCTCATGAAGAAACCGGCCGCCAACCTTCTCAATGTCCTCTTATCATTGTCGGCAATCTCTGGCGGGTATTCTTTGCTTATGACATATCGCTTGATGTCGAAATACCAAGGCTTACCGTCCCGTTCCTCTTCTACTTGGCAGTAATGCGCGGGTTTGCCACGACACCAAAATTCAATGTAGGGTAGATCCCCGTGCGGCGTTAGCTGGAACATAGACGCCAAAGTAGCAAGCGCATCCGCCATTTGATTTTCCTCGCGGGGAACATGATGGAAAGAGATCTCATCAAAGGTTTTAGCCAATTCCTTGATATAGGCTTTGTAGGGTATCAGCTTGGGATCTCTAGTTTCCCATTCCCCTCTCAGCTGATGGATTACCAACGCTGAGTCGCCGTACACCTTGAGTAGTTTGACATTGGAGTCAATCGCTGCCTGGACGGCCAGGGCACATGCTTCATATTCGGCCATGTTGTTGGTGCAGTCGAATCCTAGCCTGGCTGTGAAAGGTACACATTGATTGTCCGGAGAGACCAATACTGCTCCAACGCCATGGCCTAGAATGTTTGACGCTCCGTCAAACCATACGGTCCATTTGTCCCGATCTTCGTCCAATTTTTCCTCAAACAAGGCCATGATGTCCTCATCCGGGAATTCAGGATGCATGGGCTGATAGTCGTTAAGAGGCTGCTGAGCCAAATAATCTGCCAAGGCGCTTCCTTTTATCTCCTTTTGGGTGACGTAAACTATATCAAACTCGGATAACAGGACTTGCCACCGGGCGATTCGTCCCATGAGAGCTGGCTTTTCAAAGATGTACTTAACCGGGTCCATCTTGGATATCAACCAGGTAGTATGGCTCAGCATGTACTGCCTTAAGCGATGGGATGCCCATACTAAAGCACAACACGTTCTTTCGAGCAAGGAGTAATTCATTTCACAGGTCGTGAACTTCTTACTTAGGTAGTAAACAGCGCGCTCTTTCTTTCCGGATTCGTCATGTTGCCCCAGCATACACCCCATTGACTCGTCCAAGATTGTCATGTACAAGATGAGAGGCCTTCCAGGTACTGGTGGCATAAGCACAGGGGGATTCATGAGGCACTTCTTGATCCTTCCGAAAGCCTCTTGGCAACCCTCATTCCAGCGGTCAGTTTGGTTTTTGCGTAAGAGTTTGAACAACGGCTCACAAATGGCGGTGAGCTGCGATATGAATCTGGCAATATAATTCAAGCGTCCCAGGAAGCCTCGGACTTGCCTCTCGGTACGGGGTTCTGGCATCTCAAGGATGGCCTTCACCTTCTCGGGGTCTACCTCTATCCCTTTCTGGCTTACGATGAAACCAAGCAATTTCCCTGATTTGACCCCAAAGGTACACTTGGCGGGGTTCAACCTTAATTGATATTTCTTAAGCCTTTCAACAACCTCCGCAGGTTGACAAGGTGTTCTTCCTCGGATTTAGATTTGGCAATTATGTCGTCCACGTAAACCTCGATCTCTTGGTGCATCCTATCATGGAACAAAGCTACCATGGCCCGTTGATAAGTTGCCCCGGCATTCTTGAGTCCAAAGGACATCACCTTGTAACAGAATGTCCCCACAGGGTGACGAAGGTAGTCTTTTCCATATCCTCTGGCACCGTCTTTATCTGATTGTAACCGGAGAAACCGTCCATGAAGGAAAATAAAGCGAAATTGGCCGTGTTATCTACGAGGATATCAATGTGTGGTAAAGGAAAATTGTCCTTGGGCTGGCCCGATTCAGGTCCCGATAATCCACACACATTCGTACTTTCCCATCCTTCTTAGGGACCGGTACAATGTTGGCGACCCATTCTGGGTACCGAGCGACGGCCAGAAAACCAGCGTCAAATTGCTTCTTCACTTCTCTTTTATCTTCAAAGATGTTTCGGGCTTCATCCTTCTCTGTTTCTGCTTTACCGGGGAACACTCGGATTTAGAGGTAATCGGTGTTGTACAATGTCAGAACTCAAACCGGGCATATCTTGGTACGACCAAGCAAAGATGTCTTGGTAGTCTCTCAGCAGGGCTATTAATTCTCACGGATAGGTGCAGTAATACCTGTGCCTATCTTTACTTCCCTTTTTCCACTGCCAATTCCCAAGTCTACTAGTTCTGTTTCTTCTTGATGAGGCCCCATTTCTTGGTCCTCATGGGCGACTATCCTTTCTAATTCTGGGGGAAGTCTCACATCGTCGTTCCCTTCATCTTCCGTTTGATTCGTTTCTTGCTCGAAGTTGATAGGCGGGTCCCAGGTATTAGTACCTTCGGGGGACTCGTCATCGGATCTGCCGTTTCAGAAATAAAGAAGTAAACATGCAAATGGATGAGAATGGGTAGAGACGTAGGAACAGATGAAGAAAGATCCTTGTATTATAAATTAAAAAACAAAATACACAAAGCCTTAACCAAAAGAAAAACTCTAAAGCCTAGGCCCAACTATAGAGCTTTTAAAACCGTAAAGGTTTACATTATGCTCGTTGCGTAAATGTCGGGGCATTCCTCCACTCGCCAATTTCCCAGCTGGAAATCAGGAGGGCATGGTCGTACCAAATCCAATGTACTTGGAACATTCATCTTCGTATATCGCGACCACTTGACCTTCGTCCCCCAGACCCGCGTTTATAAAGCTTCTACTTATGTGGCAGGGGTGGGCTTTTCCTTCACCTTCTTGTCTCAACCGCGGAGCTTTGACTACCGTTCTTCCTTCCCGCGATGCTTCTCTTTATATCTGCCTGAGTGGGCTTATAGCCTAACCCATACTTCCCACGATTTCCTTTGGCATTTATCAGGCTAGTTATGTCGCCGCTATCTTTGCCTAAACCCATTCCGGGTTCGTAAACCGTTCCCCAACATAACTCGAGCCATCATTACGGCTGCATTGGACAGACAAGCTTGCCCCGAGAAGGAATCCACGGAGGAAATGCTTACCACCTCGAAAGACTGGAAGCGGTTTCTAATGACTCCTCTACGGCCTCCACATACGGCATAGAGGATGGGCAGCTCACCAAGATGTCTTCCTCGCCTGATACGATGACCAGATGCCCTTCCACTACGAATTTCAACTTTTGGTGGAGTGTAGAGGGAACAACTCCCACTGAGTGGATCCACGGACGCCCCAACAGACAGCTGTAGGGGGGGTTAATATCCATTATTTGGAAAGTAACTTGACAGGTGTGAGGGCCTATCTGTACTGGGAGATCGATCTCTCCCCTAACCTCTCGGCGGGTGCCGTCGAAGGCACGAAACCACCATTGAACTCAGCTTTAAGTGGAGGCATTGAATGGTAATTTCTCCAAAGTGCTCTTAGGCATCACGTTTAAACTGGAACCATTATCGATGAGCACTTTGGCTACGATATGGTCTATACACTTGACTGATACGTGCAAAGCTTTATTATGCCCTCTCCCCTCGGCGGGGATTTCTTCTTCGGCGAAGGCGAGATAGTTGTTGGCAGTGATATTATTGACCAGCCCTCCAAAACCTTCTAGCGAGATGTCTTGGGCCACATGGGCCTCGTTCAGAACTTTTACTAGCAGAGCCCGATGAGGCTCGGAGCTCATGAGTAACTCCAACAGCGAGACCCTGGCCGGAGTTTTGTTGAGCTGTTTGATAACCTTGAATTCGCTCTGCTGAATTATACGGATGAACTCACTGGCTTCCTCTAGCGACACCTCCTTTTTACCATCCTTTTTCTCCGGAAGACCTTTCGCCGGAATATCTTTATTCGAAGTGTGGGGTGCTTCACCATCTTGTTCCTCCACCACTTTTCCTTTCCCCTTGACGTTCGCGGGTTGGACTGGTAGGTCCGGAGGCGCAAACACACGACCGCTATGGGTCACACCACTCAGTCCCGTGATATTTGTTACCTTAGCCGACAACGAGCTGACATCGGTGGCTTCTTCTTCCTTCTCCCTCGGAGGTGTATATCTCCATGGGATTGCGTGGCTATTTTGGTATGGGAAAGGAATAGGTTTAGCTGCTAAGGGGTGTCCAGGCTTTTGCGAAGTTGTGCCCTTGGTGAAGTATATCACCAAGGGTTTGGGCCTCGCAACACCGCTCTCATCCGTGGACTGCATGCATATATGCTGCTCCTCTCTTCCTTCACTGCTAACTTCCAGTCGACCTTGATCTATCATTTGCTGTAACAATTCCTCTACTCCCAAACACGTTTACATGTCATGCAGCTCGCCGGAATGCAGCAAACAGGAATCCTCCTTACGCCCACTATGAGGAATCACACCTCCCTTTTGTAGGGCCTCAAAGATAAACCTCCTAGGGGTTGCCACATCTTTTAAAGGTTTAGACCTGCGCGGCCTATCGGACTCAACGGTGTTGACCGCTCCTCCTCCATGATTGGCGAGCGGGTTGGTTCTCACATTGGGCTGATCCTCTTGGAAAGTCAGCCATCCAGCATCTATCAAATGTTGGACCTTGTATTTAAGGGCCAAGCATTTTTCAATGGAATGCCCCGGGACACCCCCATGGTACTTGCAAGTTGCGTTAGGGTCATACCACTTTGGGAAAGGGGGTTGGAGGACCTTTCCGGGAGTTACCACGGCCAAATGGTTGGCGATGAGGGACGGCAAGAGGTCTTCGTACGTCATTTGGAGTGGGGTGAATTCTTGAAATGGCCTCGGAGGGAAGTTCGTTGTTGCGTTGGAATTACCGGCCGGGCGAATTGTGTTCGGAGTTGGAACTTGGGGAGCTTCCCTCTGGGTGGGTGCCTTAGGTTGCACAGGTGCTGAACTAGAGGCGTTCCCGGTATGAGCCGAGAAACTCGGGTGATGTTGCGCGTACTGATGGGTACCATGAGGTGTCTGCGGGGGTTTGACCCACGCGGGCGTTGAAGAGACGGCATGGGCATCTCCTTCCTTCCTTTTTGCCCCCGTTGTCCCGATTCTTTTGGCATTCGCACTCGTGGAGGAAACGTAATCGAACTTTCCTCTTTTCAACCCTACCTCGATTCTTTCCCCGACGAACACTAGGTCCGCGAAGCTGGACGGCATGTAACCTACTAGCTTCTCATAGTAGAACACTGGCAGAGTGTCTACCATCATAGTGATCATCTCTCTCTCAACCATGGGAGGAGCCACTTGTGCCGCCAGATCTCTCCACCGCTGTGCGTATTCTTTAAAGGTTTCGCCCTCTTTCTTGAACATATTCTGCAGCTGAGTGCGATCGGGAGCCATATCGGAATTGTACTGATATTGCCTTAGGAAGGCAGTAATCAGATCCTTCCAAGTACGGATACGGGAGGCTTCCAAATTAGTGTACCAAACTACCGCAGCTCCGGCCAAGCTATCTTGAAAAAAGTGTATTAATAGCTTCTCATCCTTAGAGTGTGCGCCCATTTTGCGACAGTACATCTTGAGATGGTTTTTGGGACAAGTCGTCCCTTTATACTTGTCGAAGTCCGGTACTTCGAACTTCGGGGGGATAACAACATCAGGTACTAAGCAATGATCCGTCATGTCTACGAACGGATAGTCCCCAAATCCTTCCACGGCTCTCAATCTCTCCTCGAGGAGATCGAGCTTCCTTCTTTCTTCAGTTGTCGGGGGCGGTCCTTCCGTGGACAAAACTATTGGTTGTGTCGTGATGCTGGGCTGAGGCAACGTGCTGGGTGCCGGCCCTTCGGGGATCGGGGGATAGAACTCGACATCCCTTCGAGCATAGTCTTGAGGGTCTTTGTGGACCTCGTCGGGCTGTTGAGGAGGCTCTCTTTCAAGGACGGGAGAAGCAATATGGCCCACATCGTCTTGCAGGATGGGTGGTGAGTAGTTGGGCGGCAATCCATAAGGGTAAGCCGCTTGGTTGTATCCCAGATGAGGGTTGCCATCGTGCCCCAGTGTGTCCCTTCCCCGTCCTACTATGTTTGAGGGAGGATGGTGCGCGGTTGCCAAGAGAGTTGGGTCTGCTTCGGCAGCCGAACTGACAGCGGCAGCGGTGGCCACGTTTTTCTCCATGAGCTGCCTCATTCCTAACATTGCTTCCATCATGGAAGCCATTTGTTCTTTTAGAGCCGACATGTCGGCTTTCATCTGTTCATGTGTCTCCTCTTGATCACCCATCGTTCTAGATTTGGATCTGGTGAGATAGGGATGCCTTGTGGCGCGTTTAGTTATGGTGTTTTTCCCTAAAAACCAAACGTGAGGAGTGGGTAAAGAAAGAAAGAATGCATGCTAGAGATAAAATGCGGGAGTGATTTGATTCGCACAAGCTTTTTTGGAGAAGAAACATGGGACCAACTCATTTTATTTCAAAAAGTTGTATCTAGTCAAGGTCTGAGAGACCATACAAGTTTCCTAGCGATTTCTAATTATGTGGGTCATTAAGTCTATCATATGTTGACAATAGCCGAGAAGCCCATGAATTTCTTCGTGGGCGGAGTTGGTGTCCGCCATCGCCTTGGCCTTGGCTAACAATCGGGGAAGTTCTTGACTCCCGTTCAAGGTAAGAGCAAACTGATCCATCCACATGGTTGCCTCTTGGTGTAAAGAGTCGATCACCCTTCCTCTAGCCTCTTTTTCTGCGTATACTTGGGCATACTCGTCTGCGACCCTATGCTCGTGGGCTGTGGCTAGACCTAACTCTTCTTGGTACTTGGCGATGATAGCTAGCATGTTGGTCTCCGTCTCGCATAAACGCTGAGACAAGCTCCTTTTGGACCTTGAACAGGCAACTAACTCCTCTTTCAAGACCATGCTATGTGCTCGCGACTGGTTCTTCTCTTCCCTTCGCAGCTTGAGTTCATTGTTGCTACCCCACAGAGCTCCGCGAAATTTGTTACGGCCATACTCTTCCTTGCGAGCCCTCTTGGTCTCTTGCTCAAGGGCTCTTGCGGTAGTTGCATTCTCTTCCCGTAATCCGGCACATTCCTTCCGGATGTGTGTAGCGGCTAACTTGAACTTCTCCTTGGCAAGTTTCGCCTTTCCTAACTCGCTTTTGAGAGCTTGGACCTCTTCGTCCTCTTCCGGTGCTTCAAAACTCTCTTCGCTGACGACTTTTAACTTGGCGAGCCAATCTAAACCTCGTATATGAACTTTCAGCCATTCATGGTAACCACCAATGATGCCATTACGAATGCCCCTAAGTTCTTGATCTTTCCTTAACGAGGTTTCCCATGCCTTATGGATTCTTTGTATAGCCTTGAAATTTTGTGCGCCGAAATCCCTCACAAGGAAAGGAGACATGCTTTCTTCCATCGGTGCTCCCCTCATGGGGTACCCTAGTTGTCTTATAGCGAGCGTGGGATTGTAGTTAATACAACCCCTTGTTCCTATCAGCGGAATGTTTGGGTACCCTCCACATGAGAAAAGGACTCCCTCCTTTCCTTCCTTCCATCGGGGGAACCAATTGATTGTTCTACCTCCTATCCCAGCCAAAAGCTGGTCCCAATCTATTCTTCTCTTTTCAGTACACGAGCGATGGCTCTGGAGCGGACATGGATGCCTCGTGTCTTGCTGG
>NW_021143588.1:0-16953 GCF_004193775.1 Glycine soja
ATAGTATGCCATCCCTCAAGGAAGTTGCCCTTGAGATTCTTCCATCTGCTTGATAAATACTTATGGTAAGCAATTCTAGCTTGTTATGTGCCATAACTGAGGAAATCCACTATGGTGTCTTTTTCAGAGCACACAATATTGTTTTAATGTATATGTATTAGAAAAAACATTGACATTAACTTAAGACTGCTGATTTGTTGACACCCCAAACAGTGCAAACACCTACTTGGCACCCCTTATATTAGCTTTCTTTATTCTTTTTTTTTTCTTGTCACATCACATTACCAATCTTACTAATAAGAACTACTATCCTACTTTTAATGTTAATTACTATCCTACTCTTCTTATCTCTGTTGTCAATGAATCTTTTTCCTTAACATAATGTCTATACGAACTACTATCCTTCTTTCTATGTTAACATAATTTATGAAGCTACCTTATTATGTGATGAGCAACAGGGGTTGGTCTCCAGCTCTTTTGCAGAGATTTTGAAAGGACTCTACACACTTGCCATTTGATTAACGAAGTATTGAAGTTGGGGCCCAAAGAAATGGCGTTTTCTAGCATAAAAGTGGTGTCAATGAGTAGCAAGTTGTTACTTGTACAGTTTATAAATTCATCTTTCGTCATTTGTGTGTGGACTATTGTGTAGAACTTTATCAGACCATCACAATCACTGATTAAAAGAATCACTTTGTGTTTTTCGCTGTTTTTTTTTTGTTATAATACAAATGAAGATAAGGTCCTGTATTTTGGTAAACAAAAGGTGGTGGCTTGTTATTAATCTTTGCTATTGACGATAATTGGTTCAATGTTGTACTTGTATCTTTTTAATTATGAATATATATATTTTGTTTGTTGGCTTTGTAACTTTTTTTACACCACATTGTAACGTAATACGTAGTGTGTTTGGACACAATGTAACTTAAATTTGAAGTTATCATCTAGACGGTGTTTTACTTCCAAATAATTTTTTTTTTACTACACCAGATTAGTTTTCTTTTATCTTTCCGTCCAAGACAAATAGTAGAAGAAATTGATTTTGTATTTTTCTCTATCCATTTTGTTGTCTTTGTTTCATTTCAAATAGTGTTGGAGTGATTATATGTTGACACCTTTACATGTCATACACTCTATCAATATTATTTTTTTCAATTTTTCCTATAATATTATACCATTGTACCTATATATTCAACCCAAAAACATATTATACATGTATTTCTCTTGCGTTTTTGTTTCCCCTCTCTAGCTATTAATAAAAAAATGTATATCCACTAATCTTTTTCCAAGCTTTTACGTATAGGCTACAATATTATCTTTAAAGGTTTTTTAGAACTATATTCATTACACGTAGTAAAAATCTAATTCACACTCTTCATTTCTCTCTCTGCTATAAGCACTTATAAGTGTTTCCAGGATAAAATTTGTTAATTTTAATTACATTTCTATTACATGTTAAAAAACTATCATTTTATATATTTATTTCAGAAATAACCAAACCACCCACTCATTTATTCATTATCCATTTCCGTAATTCGACTGAAAAATAAATAAATACTAATCTAAAATTATTTCCCTCAAAAGAATTAAACTCAAATACTATTTGAACAATTTATCCTTTAACTTCAATATATTAACCACTTATATTTAATTATTTGGTTAAAATGTCTTTATATTTTTTTTTTTCATTTTAATCCTTACAAAATATATATTTTATTTTTCTTCGTTAAAGCATTTTTAATAATAACTTTTTCCACAATTCAAAACATCTTTTTACTGTTTAAAAATCTAAAATACTTTAAAGACAAAAAATAAAACAAACACATTTTGTATTAAAATAGAAAAATTATAATGACGAAAAATGAAAAAGAAAACATTAAATTACATGGACGAAAAAAATATTTAGACCCTCAAGAAATAAATATTGGCCTTGAATAAACAGAACAGATTGGTTACTCAGTGGATTATAGTGAAATCAGGTCATGCAATTTCCCATGCATAAAAAATTAATCTTATATGAGATATACTCAATGGCAAACAAATGAGTAATGACACCATTCATTCTCATCCAATCATCGTGTACCACTTGTTCAAATAGAAAATTAAAGTGAAAAGAAATAGGTAAGTAAAAAATAAAAAGGCACTCCTAATCTATACATAAAACAACAAAAAAACTTCGGAAGAAAATGTTAAGAATGACACCATTCGTTCTCCCCTCATTACTAAACAGGAAGTTGGCAACCTTTTCACATATAAAACCTTAGAAATGAGAAAGAAACTGCATTACTACAAAATGTAGATACAATCTTTGGTGATGAGAGATGTCATGAAGGAGAAACTATGTACATTATTACACGAGCAAATTCCATGACGGGATGAAATGACCGAAAACTTTCCCTTTTTCTTCTAACTTACTGGGAGTTACAAAATTTTTTTTTAGAACTATATGGCAATACTTCATAATCAGATGAAATATATCCGAATATGAATACATTGACAAAATACAGATCCTATCAGCTTAACACTTAAATGAACTACAAAAAAAAAAAAACCAAGAAAGGGGGAAAAGGAAAGAAGAATTTCCTTTTAAGATTTCATAGAAGAACCCAATTATAAAACAATGAACCTAAATCACAGTGGAAAAAAAATGGTACACCTGCATATTGCAAACAAATGATTTTGTATAGAAGAACAGAAACGACTCGGTCAGTCATGATGGATCTGGTTCCAGTTTTGGGACGATGGCAGATTTGAGCTCTAAATGAGAAATACGAACAGCTCCAATAAGCCTCTCGGGCAATTCATCAGGTGTATTTGCCTGTCAATAATAATTTTGTCGCAATTTCACAATACACACTAAAACATCAAAAGAACAGTCAAACAATCCATTGTGAAAATTAGTTTAACTTGTCAAGCATTTATTCAGAACCAAGAACAATTTTTACCTCTCAAACGCACATGCCTAATATTCCAAAGCTCCCGGTTCAAAACAAATTATAGTCGTGATAGAAAAAATCCCCAACATTTAAAATTTGAACCCATTCAGATTTTCACACCAAATTGAGAACTTTTAGTAAAAAAGCATCTGTTTTGATACAAATACTTAAGCAACAAATTCAGACCAAATAGATAGCTATTATTAACAATGGTAATGAAGAAAGCAAAGCTAGTGTATTTTCCTTGATCATAATTCGGCATCAGGGTATGTACCACATCGTAGTATCCACTATCCATCTCTCCCATACATATTAGGTAAACTAATGGACACTTCTTGGACACAATACAACGTGACCTCAACTCAATTAACAACCAAATTCACACTTCCACTACAAAGTTTGCTATCCATCTTATCATTTAGTGCTTAAAGATTTACAAAATTTTAATTTTAATAGAAGACTTCATCTACATAATAGTATCACCACCAGTGAAACTTTTTTTTTAGCTAAATCAAGTGCACTCAATTTCAGAATATACATACCATTCCCAAATACAAAAGTGCAAACATAAAAGCAGCAGCATGCAGTGAATCTTCAAAACACACACAGCAGAGCAAGATATTGTTACTTTGGAAAAAATGTTTTTGTTACGCATAACTAGCTCAGCTTCATAGAGTATTTATAATTCCTAGCAGTTGTAGGAAAAACAGGTAATGAAATTTAACACAATTCGTAAAAACAGTAACAGATTTGTTGTCATGTCATTTAGCAGGTCTCCACAATCTGAAATATTGAAGACCTACAACCTACCTAAATGATTTCAACTAAAATCAAGTACGACTAGAAAATGTGAAATCAAAGCCATTATGCTTGTGCAATATGAACATGAAAATTTCACTTGAAATGAAGGTGAGGAGGAGTCAAAACCTCACTTTCTCTCACAGCTTTATTAGATTCAAAATGTTACATATATATAGGATACAAAAAAGAGAGAGGAGAGATGACAGTGACATCTCACTGCTGCCTTCTGAATAAGGCTTACAGATTAAGCTACCAAACAAGGCTAAAATACAAAAAGAAATATTCAACATTCAACACTCCCCCTCAAGCTGGAGCATATAAATCATATGCACCAAGCTTGGAACATATAGTCTGAATTCTGGGTCCTCTTAGGGACTTAGTCAAAATATCCGCTGGCTGGTCATTAGAACCAATGAACTCAGTGACAATCTCCTTGGACAGAAGCTTCTCTCGAATGAAATGACAATCAATCTCTATATGCTTAGTCCTTTCATGAAAGACTGGGTTTGAGGCAATATGAAGAGCAGCCTGATTATCACAATACAACTTCATTGCAACTCTTCACAAAACCTCAATTCTTGCAGAAATTGTTTAATCCACATGAGTTCACAAGTAACCATAGCCATCGATCGATATTCAGCTTTTGCACTAGACCGAGCTACAACCGTCTGTTTCTTGCTTTTCCAAGAAACAAGATTTCCTCCAATGAAGACACAATAGCCTGATGTAGACCTCCTATCCATGGGACAGCCAGCCCAATCAGCATCACAATATCCTGATAATTGCGTATTACCTTTGTCTTCATACAACAACCCTTGTCCAGGAGCTCTCTTAATATACCTCAAAATACGCATGACAGCATTCCAATGGTCCAAATGAGGATTTTGCATAAATTGGCTAACCACTCCCACAGCAAAGGAGATATCAGGTCTAGTGATGGTAAGGTAAATGAGTTTTCCCACAAGCCTCCTATATCTCTCGGGGTCAGGATAAACTTCACTTTGATCTGCCATGAGCTTCAAATTAGGATCCATAGGACTTTCAACAGGTCTAACAATTTTGCATACCTGTTTCTTCTAAAATATCAAGGGCATACTTCCTCTGAGAGATCACAACACCATCTCCTGATTGAGCCACTTCAATACCAAGGAAATACTTCAAAGATCCCAAATCTTTGGTCTGAAAATGACTGAATAGATGCTCTTTTAGCTGGCTGATCTTAGTAGCATCATTCCCTGTAATCACTATATCATCAACATAGACCATTAGATAAACACATTTTCCAGGAGATGTATGACAATAAAATACAGAGTGATCAGCTTCACTTCGTTTCAGTCCAAACATGTGAACAACATGACTAAATTTACCAAACCAAGCACGAGGAGATTGCTTCAACCCATAGAGAGATCGATGAAGCTTACACACAAGGCCATACTCCCCCTGAGCAACAAACCCAGGTGGTTGCTCCATATAAATATCCTCCTCAAGATCACCGTGGAGAAAGGCATTCTTAATATCAAGCTGATGGAGGGGCCAGTGACGAATAGTAGCCATAGCAAGAAACAGACGAACAGTGGTGAGTTTGGCGACAGGAGAGAAAGTATCACAGTAATCAATGCCATATACCTGTGTGTAGCCTTTAGCTACCAAACGAGCCTTAAGCCGATCAACCTCACCAGTGGGCCCAACTTTAACAGTGTAGACCCACCTACAACCCACAGGGGTCTTACCAGGGGAAGAGGAACAAGCTCCCAAGTACCATTATTTTTAAGGGCCTGCATTTCATCAATCATAGCCTGTCTCCAGCCAGGATGATCAAGTGCCTCACGGACAGTGGAAGGAATGGCAAGGGAAGACAATGAACAAACAAAGGAACTGTATGAAGGAGACAAACGGTGATAGCTTAAGAAATTATAAATAGGATGAGGATTACGAGTAGAACGAGTACCTTTTCTGATGGCAATGGGCCAATGTGAATCAGAATGAGGAGAAGAAGTGGAAGGAGAGGGCGGATCCATGAGTGGAGGACTGGTTGAAGAAGGACGAGAATCACTAGGAGAGGCTTTAGGTACTGGAGATCCAATCTGCCTTGTCCTGTGTTGATCTGTAGTCAGAGGTGGTAAGATGACTTCAGGTGAATTTGGTGAGGAAGATGGAACAATACTGACATTTTGGCCTGAGTTATCTAGGGGATAAGGAGAAGGAATAGGAAGAACTTCCTGAAGAGATGAAGAATGGTCCACGGAGGGTGAAAAGAAAGGTGTGTCTTCAAAGAAGGTTACATCTGCAGACATGTAGTATCGTCTCATGGTTGGAGAGTAGCATTTGTAACCCTTTTGAAGACGAGAATAACCCAGGAAGACACATTTGACTGACCTAGCAGAGAGTTTATCTAAACCAGGAGACAAATCATAAACAAACAGGTACAACCAAACACTTTAGGAGAGACATGAAATAAAGGATCATGAGGAAAGACAAGTGAGTGAGGAATTTGGTTTTCAAGAGAAGAAGAAGGCATCCGATTTATTAGGAAACAAGCAGTAAGCACCGCATCTCCCCAATGATGTATCGGAACATTCGAATTTAGCATTAGGGAGCGTGCAGTTTCAAGAAGATGACGATTCTTCCTTTCTGCAATACCATTTTGTTGTGGTGTGTGAGGACATGTGGATTGATGTAGAATACCTTTGGAAGACAGAAAAGAAGAAAGATCATGAGAGAAATACTCTTTAGCATTATCACTTCTGAAAATTTTAATTGTTTTTCCAAATTGATTCTCAATTTCATTGTAGAATGACACAAATATAGGCAAAAGTTCAGATCTGTCTTTCATTAAATAAACCCAAGTACATCTGGAGAATTCATCAATGAAGGTTACAAAATATCGAAAACCAAAAGATGTAACACGACTTGGTCCCCAAATATCAGAATGAATGGTAGAGAAAGCCGAGTTACATCTTTGTACAGTTTGAGGAAATGACGACCTGACATGTTTTCCTAGTTGACAAGACTCACAATCTAAGACTCGAAGATTCTTAAGACCAGGGACCATCATCTTCAATTTTGATAAACTTGGGTGTCCTAGACGATCATGCAAAAGTTTGGGTTTTGAGATTGCAAAACAAGACCCAGGTGGACTGGATTCCAAATAGTAAAGTCCTCGTGATTCATGTCCTTCTCCAATCAGTCGCCCCGTCCCATGTTCCTGAATAACAAAAGAATTAGCAGTAAAGGTTACTGAACAATTTAACGAACGAGTTAATTGACTTAGTGAGATTAAATTATAGGGACACTGCGGAAGGAATAAAACAGAGTTTAATTTCAAGGAAGGAGACAATGAAACTTGACCACTTCCTTGAGACGCAACCTTGGAGCCATTAGCTACAGTGACGAGGTGAGGAATTTTTGGTAAGGAAAAGGATGAAAAGGAAGACTTATTACCAGAAATATGGTCAGAGGCACCTGAGTCGAGTATCCAAGGACTAGGACCTTCAATTGATTGAGAGATACAAGCTGTTGAAAAACATGGTACAGATGAGGATTGAGCTTGGTTGCTGGGTCTCTCAGATTTGAGCTTCAAATACTCCTGATACTCCTCATCAGAGAACTTAGACTCTGCTTTCTCTGATCTAGAAACCTGTGCAACCTTGTCAGGAAACCCATGCAACGAATAACAATTCTCTTGGGTGTGACCCATCCTCTTGCAGTAGGTGCAATGAGGACGTCCACCCCTTCCATTGCGGCCTCCTCTGCTGTTGCGACCGCCTCCTCTACCACGTGATGCAACCATTGCTGACGTCTCCACACTATCAGTAGGATTTTCATCCTTCGATAAGTGAGGCACACGGAGAAGCCTAGTGATGAGAGAATCCATGGATGGAACCTGATCCCCAGCGAGTACTTGATCACGAACATGATCAAAGTCTGAGTGTAAGCTTCTCAGGATAAGGACCATGTAAAACTTGTCCAGTTTCCTGTTCACTTCTTCTAATGAATCAGCCACAAGAAACTTTCTCAGCTCTTCCACGGCAGCCCGAGCCTTACCCACATGAGCAATCATGTCATGGCTGGTTTGCTTAAGGGCTGTAACCTTCATGGTTGCATCAAATAAGCTCTGAATATCATTGGCAAAAATTTCTTGAGCCTTCTTCCAAAAGGAACGACACGTTTTAAATGATCTAAGGATATCCAAAATATCCGGCTCAACTGATTGCCATAACACAGCACACAGTTGATAATCAAGCTTCTCCCATTCGGCTCTTTTGTCACTTGAAACAGAATCGGAAGCTTTCTCCAAGTGGTCATGGTGTCCTTGACCAAGAAACCAAAGTTCTACGGAAGCAGACCATGAGGGGTAATTTTTCCAATTGAGTTTAGCAGCTGTGATGGTTGGAGTCCCGGAGAAGGAGAAAACAGGTCCAGGGGAAACCATTTTGACCCACAAGGTGAAACCCTAAGGGAGCAAAAAGGTGGAGAGAATAGGACTGTAGCGTTCCAGGTGACGAAACTGGAAGCTGAGGGCTGGAACGGACTCAGGAGAAGCCGACCAAGAGAACGGCGGAGGCGCGGCGCGATTCCGGCGCCGGGACGGCGGCGCGTGGACTACACGCGCCGGAAGACGCGCAGGACGGTGGCGGCGCGTGGCGGCGCGTGGCTGCTCCGTTGCTGACGCGAGTTGGCCGGCTGGCTCACGCTTCCCAAGGCGAGCCTAACCCTGGCTTCGCCGGAGAAATGGCCGCCGGAAAGTGACGGCGGCGGCGGCAGACGGCGGCGGTTGCGGCGGACGGCGGCGGGCGACGGCGGATGACACCTGCTCTGATGCCAACTTGAAATGAAGGTGAGGAGGAGTCAAAACCTCACTTTCTCTCACAGCTTTATTAGATTCAAAATGTTACATATATATAGGATACAAAAAGAGAGAGGAGAGATGACAGTGGCATCTCACTGCTGCCTTCTGAATAAGGCTTACAGATTAAGCTACCAAACAAGGCTAAAATACAAAAGAAATATTCAACATTCAACAATTTCCACACTGAATGCAACAAAATAGCTCTAGCCCAATTGCTGCCACTTAATCCCATGACTTGTTTAAATGTTAATTACTAGTATATCAAGCTCACCTGTACAAGAAAAGCCATATCAACCACCAATGTTGTAATCACACCAATAACCAGACCCAAAACTCCATTAGCAACAGTAGAAGAACCAATATCAACATCAATCTACAAATAAAAAGTAATTGATTAAAAAACCATGGCAGAAAAGTTAGGATACATACATCATCCATTAGTAGGAAACTTCCTACAACAAGACAGACAAAAATTTATAAAGATATTGAATGAAAATTTACTTCTAAATACTTGGGACCCCGAATATAGTTGCAATCAACCGCCTTTCCCAGTAAACAAGGAGTACTACCAACACTCTGGCGTACAATCCATGAGCCCTGCATTTTTAAGATGGAAAATCAATAAGGAGTGCAAAGAGAAACATATGCTGTTTCTCCATCCTTTAAGGAAAGATGGTAGTAATAAAATACAAATAGAAGTTGAAAAGAAATAAAATCAAAAACCATAAATATAAACAGAAGAAAATGAAAGAGAAAGTCATAAAAACCAAAAATATGGTAATGATAAGAGATTCAGTTATGCGGATTGAGCTTTAGACCAAAATACATATGCATCAACTTGGTAGCAGGCAGCTCCACAGCTGCATATACCAACTTAAGGCGCATTTGTTTTAAGGACTGTACAAACTAATATACACACACACACACACACACACACTGGCTATGCACATCAGCCCATCAAGCCTTGCATGGTAGCGACAAAACAAAGGAATTAAAACTCAAATCCTCATTATATGGTCAATTTTGAAAATTGTATTTATGATAAGACGTACTGCAATCCTACAGATGGTAAACAAACCACCATGCCACCTTCATTGGTCTAAATTGTTCTATAATCTAGACCTAAATCAGGCATAGGGTCAATAAACTTCGAATGGGAACTCCCCAGTCCCCACAGATGCACAGCAGCACTTGAAACCTTGGTTTTCAAACCCATGGTTTAACCTATGACCACTTGGCTAAACCAGTTACACTAAAACACAGCTGATAAAAGTTGGTGAAATTCAATAAATTATAAATTCAGTAAGCCCAAATATTTGAGCCAACTTTTCTTCATTCTTGTAAGTGTTATGTGCAGGGCAGAATAACCCAACAAGCAATTTGGCAAATATGAAGGAAAAACACTTGAAATAAGAATATAGACTACTGTTTACTTATGTAATGCATCATGAATATGCAGTGAATCTTGTTCTAGAATCTAGACTATGAGAACTGTTTTGTTCCCTTTTTTATTTTTCCATTTTGTGAAGCCAATGAAGTGTAAGGTCAATCACTAGAGACAAAGGGAGATCAAGAAAAATATAAGCAAAACAATTTAGAAGAATACAGAGGTTGATAATTTGTCTATACTATACACATGATTAACGCAACAATATGGCGTCACGTCACTTAATTCATGTAGCTAACCCCATCTATTTGGAAAAGGATTGGCTGTTGTGATGCATCCAAAGTTATTAAGAAGAATCTCAGTAAATAATATATTTGAAGTTTTAGTCTTCAACTGAGCCAAATGGTTTGTGTAATCCATGTAGCCGACCTCACCTAGTGGGTTAAGGCTTTTGTTGCTGTATTTATCATTTAGGACAAATTCCATTGACATCCTGTGTGGTTTCTTGAAATTTCACACGATATCCCTGCCCTTGTAATGCTTACAACAGTAGCCCCTCTTACGAGGTACACGTTTTAATGTGTTCGAGTAACAAGGGTACACAATGCAATGTATTTCAAACAAATAAGGGGGTTACTATAGGAGTTAAAATGGCGGGGAAATCGTGTAAAACTTCAAGAAACCACAGGAAGTGTCACTATAATTTGCCTACCGCTTATCAAACTGATAAACATTATGAGTTCCTCAGTTGAATTTACCCACCTCTTCTAACCCCCCCAGACACACCCAAAAAATAAAAGCCCATTTGGTACAGAGCATCTAAAATTTTATTTACAGTACAAATGGTTTACTTTCTCTAGTAAATTACAAGACTATAACACCAAATCTAACGAAAAGCGGAAAGAAAAAAGCTACTGGAAAGAACCAGATGACATAAAAGCATCCACCTCAAAATTAATCACATGGAGAATATTAAACAAAGATAAGATAATGAATACAAGAAAAAAATGGCAAAGCCCATATTAAGACTTAACTACATAAGAATGATAGCCACAAATTATAAAATAGACTAGCAAAGGCAGTCAAAGTTGCCTAATTATAATGATGACAAACTTCAGTAAATACCTTTGGGACTGATGGTATGAGCTTAAACCTGCTGTTTCGAAACTCATCATCACCATCAACAAAGCGATGCAAGAGGGATCCAGAAACTAACTCCTTTGTCACAAAATAAAATACCATACTATAGTGTGTTGATGCAGGCACCTACAACCAAACAACATGCATTTGTTAACTTCTAATTCTAAACCTTCGAAGTTTAAAGTTGAGTAGTTGAGTCAGTCACATGAAGAAAGGAACTCACTTGAAGATTAATAACAATGGAGAAAAATCCTTTTTCTGAAGCAACCTACATAGACACAAAATTAGGACTATTGTCAGCAAAAGCCTTAATAAAACATACAACCCACTCTACAACTTCAATAAATAATAAAAATGGAAATCAAATTCACCTCATTGTATATTATAACTGATAACCATCCCGTTTAAGCAAAGATATTATCCTCCCTTAATTTATGTGTTTCAATTGCAAATGTGTGGGTTTGCAGGTTTGGGGGCTATCTTGGTCTGCAGTAAGGTGTTTAAAAAATAGTGCAGGTGTGGGGTGTTTTAAACCCAGAGAGCATTTTAAAAAAAAATTACAACAGTAGCAGTGTGTTGTATACATTCATTCCATTTTGCAATCACCACCCACAGCAGCCTTACAAGGATGACAAGGATAAGCCATGGAGCATACTGTATACTGTATTTTAATCTGGGGTTGGTAGGGTATAAAAAAAATTCAAATTGAATGAGGGATTTTGGGTTTAAACATTCAACTTTAATGAATAAGTTCATTATCAAAAAACAAAGATGGTGTCAACAATAGTTTAGAAAAGAGAGGGGGGTGGTTCTGCTCCATCTTTGTATAACATTTTTAGCTAAAGAGTTAACATGGAATTTCATTAAATTCTTAAGCATCATCATGCCCCATTTCAGTTAACAGGGGTTGGTGTTTTTATGTCCCAAATAGGATGGCTATTTGGTGTAAACAATAAGCACCAACCATGAGGAAGGAGAATTTAATTTTCCCATAACGATTCACTCATTAAATATTTATGCAACAAAATACAATCATGTATACAAGTGACAAGAAGCAGACATAGAATAATGAAAAATAATCAAATTATTATTAGGCTTCAATTATCACTTCATTATTGTGCTTCAAACAAAGGGAACCTGGTAAACTTTCAGTTGCTACAGGATACTTATAATGACCTCCCAGACCACCTAGAGGACAAGGTGGATCTTTTGGGAGAAAGTAATGTTAGCAACTACTCTTAACCACAGGGGAATTGAGTAAGGGGCAGAAGAGGGATTTGGATCTTAACAACCTGGCACACCTGGCTAGGAGGGTGGGAAGGAAGAGGGAAGGATTAGAAGCAAAGATAAAAGGGAAGGGTGGCAGAGGGATAGGGGATTCAGTAACTGATTGAGTTTTGGGGCCTTTGGATAGGAAAATTTGCAGATCCTTGAAGTTCTACAATCATTACAATGCCTATCTTTTGTTTTCTTTTGTGCTATGCATGTTTGTGATGGACTTGTGATCTCTGTAATTGAGTTTACCCCTATTTTCTGTAACAAAATAGCTAGTTCAAATCACCAACCAATAATCTTCATCAAGTAACAAAAAACAGACAAGGCTAAGTTAAATAACTCACTTGCGCCGCACAACCATGACGCCTAGCCACATGGTCCATTCTTTTTGAGTCTTTAAACCAATCAACAGCAACAAGGTCCAGCATATGTTTTCCAGCAGGAACCTTCTAGGTTAACCACGAAGGAATATGAATACACCCAAACAATGATCAATTTTGATTCAGGAAGCGTGCGTATAAAGAAATAACAAGAGAAGACCTTTGTTTTGTCATAGCAATAATGCTTGCTTCTGACTCTGAAGTTGTTTCCATCAGAAATTTTCCAGCAGTCCCGAGCATTATCACGGTCATCTCGGCGCAAATTGCCCGAAAAGGAAGAAAAGTCAATTTCATGTGCCGGTTCTTCTTCCAAGGCTTCAGTTTAGGAAAATGTTATGATAAGATTTAATTGAGCTTCTAATGTGCATGCATCTTTGTATGCAGGTGCTTCATGCACATGTTTGTAATTGTAATATTATTAACTTCATCAAGGTATAGCAAGCAATACCTGTTTTTCTCACATCATTCTCAAGACCAATTTGGTATGCCTGAAAAGTATTAAAATATTAACACTTAGAACTTATGAAGCAAACCTCAAAAGTATAGATGAGGGAATGCAAATACAACCTCTTGTTCAGGTTCTGCTATTTGAAAATCTTCTTCATCATCAGAATATTCATCTATCAAGGCAGAACTTCTGCTTGTAGCATTCATTTGATCAAGAGAAGTAGGATTGACAGAAAAATCATTTGGCTTCTGATTCTTCTTTGAAGAAACAGCTGTTGAGGACATATTAACCATGACAGGAATTCTTGGATGAGCATTTCTTTCATCTGATTGAGCAAACCATTCACGTAAACCTGTAGAAATAGAAGGAAAAAATACAGGCATTTTGAAACACATTACACATCAGGCTCTCCCACAAAAGAAAAGAAAAATCCAAAATGGGGCAACCTCCACTCCTCA
This sequence comes from Glycine soja, assembly GCF_004193775.1. Lineage (NCBI taxonomy): Eukaryota > Viridiplantae > Streptophyta > Magnoliopsida > Fabales > Fabaceae > Glycine > Glycine soja. The sequence continues at coordinate 13,675 of NW_021143588.1, forward strand.
ACTTTTAATTGTCAAATTGATAGAAAGAGAAAGGTATATAAAAGGAGCCATGATGATAGAAGGAAGAGTGTTACCAATCTATAAGAAAATTGTCGCGTAAAACTGTAAAAGAAAATGAACTCACCAGCTACACTATTTAACATTTGACGGACACAATACTGCTGAAAAGATGACAAGTAACCCACACCCCATCCCTTCAGATCAATCTGCATAAGATGCTGGACTTGTGTCCTGGGCCTCCCATTTCGAGGTTTTAAGGGGGAAATATTAAATCCTCCACCTGTAGAAAGTAGTTCTTAGACCTAAGAAATTTCAATAAGAAAAACAGAACCATAAAGAAAACTATACATGAGATGCATCAATCAGTAGAAACAAAAAATAATTCTTGAAAACTAGTGCATACTAATGATAATGATAAAAAAATCACATAAAATCAGTTTATCATAAAGTTCAATCTTCATTTTAAGCTGACAGATAACACACTGCAAGGTTCCATTTTTATCTCTTAGATCAAGAAAACATTTCACATGTTTCAATTCATTAAAAGAGGGAAACTTCAATCCTAGGCAACCAACAACCTCAATATGATAAACAACAGGCATCCTAGATGTAGTAGCATTTCCATGATATTTTCCAACTAATTAGCTGTCCCTAACCAAAGATCATTATTATATCCATTCAATTGGAGGTAACTAAGGTAAGGTAATTGTTTGTCAGAATAAATATTCTAATGAAATTAACAAACTGCCAAACATAGATCCATTAGTTTTAAGATTTAAAATTGGGTGTGTTCATATGCGTGCAACATCCTAAAAAATAAATTAGAGGACCAAAATAGAAATTAAACCTCTTTTTTTATTAAAAAAGAAATAAATACTAATACTAAGAGGAAAAGGAGCTAAAGGAATGACTCTCCTTTAGCGGAAAAAAGAAAATAGTACAATGTTTAATAAAGAAAAAAATACTCAAATCAGAAGAGGCAAGGCTCTTAAAATAAACTATTAACAAAACACCAGAGAGGTCATATGCATAACCTATTCCATAATAAATTGAGGACATCAAGACCCATTGAAATGTAGATCAATCCTACTCTCTTGAACTTTGAAGGACAGAGTCAGATCTATAAAGAATTTAATCTTACTTTCAATATGTGCCCGAACACACCCAGGCTGTGGACCACAGTTTTCATGTTCCCTAGAGCGAAATAAAACAACTGCAAGAAGAAGAAACATCAATGCAAACTTCCAAAGTAATAAACACAAGGTAGGATCTTGATAACGAGTGCTTTAAGCACATCAATTAAGGAGCATCCAATGCCATCCATAAAATGTTTATGATCACCTAAAGAAATGTATTACATGTTTGAGTTCCCAATATAATAAATAATAAATTATTTATTTAATACTCTCTGCTTTTGTTTCCTTAACAAGTGTCATTGTTAGCAATTCCTATGAAAATATACCAAAATCTTTGAACAAAAAAAGAAAATCCCTACCATAACTTCCATCATCATTTCGGCGCCAGTATCGCACATAACAAAGATCACGAGGCCACACAAACCTGCAATAATAAATGCATAGCAGTTTGGGTCAACACAGTTAACCACTTTACTTCGGGGATGTGCAACCATTTCTTAAATCATTTAGCCAGTCCCATATTATGCTTTCATATATACAAAAAAAAAATAACAGATTTAAGTGGGAGACCCAAATATAGGCTTACATGTCAAGAAATAAAACAATTTATTCAGAAAACTTATGACACAAGATACAAATAAATTTGGTTCTCCAAGAAAAGACATCTCCATTCATTTATGCAAAAATAATAAATAGGTTAACTCTAATATAAACTACAAACTATTATAAACGATAGAGAAGATAGATTATCTTTACATTGGGAACCAGTCTAGCTGAAGTCGGTGATAAAGAACTGCCGTATGCCCATCCACCTCCTCAACTAAACTACCATGTAGGAAACTGCAATCCCATCTGCAGACATGCGAATAAATATTTGCAGATTTATGGAACATCAAATATCTAAAACAAAGAAAAACTTGTTTTCTGTATTTCCCTTATCACTACAGATTAAAGCATCCTTGACCTGTTGTAGATCTGCAGGAGCAGTTTTACTGCCATCTGGTAAGTTTTCATTAAGTTTAACTTTTGTGTTACGGTGAATATTTTTAATTTAACTCAAGTGATAACTGGAACAATTTCTGAAACAAACTGGGTGATGCCAGAATCTTGCTAAATTTTCCAAATCTTTCTATATTCCAGTTTATGTTATCATACTCAGACTCAGTGCATCAACAGTAATCAACTCATCTTTATCACAATTATGAAGAAGATAATAGAGGTTCCTAACTAATTACTCCTCTGACCTTGCAGTCAAAACTAAACAATTTGTACCTCACAGTCCTCAATCCCCTCATCAATCAGAATGATCTTAATAAGACTCATCAGTTTACCATCTACAATAACAACCAAGTGTTAACCCACTAGGTCAGGTCTGCTATATGGATCATATAAAAATATTGAGCTATTAGGAAACCAAACTTTCAATTAATTCATTCAAAATTAATTTATTTTTCAATAATTTTTTGCCTATTTTTTTCTTTGGTCTTCCTCCACCCTTTTTAATGTAACCCTCTTCCATTTGGTCCACCTTTCGCATCACGGCCTCTGTTGGTTCTTAGCTGTTTTCCTCACATGACCAAACCCATCTTAGGCAAGTTTCTATCATCTTCTCAATAGGTGATACTCCAACATATTCCCAAATACTTCCATTCATAATCTTATATTCTTATCTTAATATTCAACTTATCCACCTCAACATTCTCATCTCCCACTACTCCAGCATCCACCAAAAAAAATCATTCCTAGTCATAGAAAAACTAACATACCCTGGTGTCAGAAGGCTCCTCGCTACGCGAAAGTATGGGGGAGGGTCATTGTACGCAGTCTTTCCCTTGCATTTGCAAAGAGGCTATTTCCAGATTCAAGCCTATGACCAACCGGTCACCAAAGCACAACTTTACCATTGTCTCAAGGCTCACCCTCATTGCTAGTCATAGAAATAGCAGAAAAAATATGTAAGTAGCTTTCACCACTAACAATACCCCATTCATCACCATTTATAACATAGCAATGCTTCATTTCTCTCCTTGACCAGTCTCCCCTAGTATTTTTCTCAACATTCTGACCACTTTACCCCTTTAGCATCTAAGTTATTAAATTAGATGGTTGTCCTTCAGAGTTATTTACTGTTTTTATAGGATAC
>NW_021143589.1:0-38988 GCF_004193775.1 Glycine soja
ATTGGGCATTCTCAGATTTGTATCACCAAACCTATTTTCTCTCCGATAAACACACCATCGACTTAGAGCGAGTGAGGTCTAGAAAGCTAAAATGGTAAAGGCTAGAGAAGGGTCAATAACAATGGCTAGAAGCAGTTACCTCTGAAATTTATTTTTCTTCACTGCTTTCACTATTTGATCTGAATGTATTGCTTATGATTGTTAGCATGTTTATATCAATATTTAGATTTTACATTTGATATCAGAGCTTTGTATGCCTCTGTCTTGCTTTTGTTTTGTTTCACACTCATACATTGAAGCATTATTTAATTGAGATATGGACATTCTATTTTTGAATGTTTAATTATTAATAAGACCTGAAATCATATGGAAATTGAGTTTTCTAAGCTTTCTGTTAAATTTAAACGATGAGTTCCGTGTTGGCTAGAGAAATCATTAGGTTTCTATTCAGGTTTGTGGCTGTAATCGGGTTAAAGTGACCCCGGCTAAAGGTTGAAGACGGTGAAAAAGGTGACACCTCGTTACGTCGGCAATGCGTGAAATATTAGCCCATACTGTGAGGGTCTTTTGTTACTGCTTCTTGTGGCCCACCGTGACATCACATGTTTTAATAAACTAATAATCCTATGTAGGCCCTTTGTTTCTACTTAATTGAAGCCCAATAGTCGTTTCGATATCACATAAAAGTTTGAAGGGACATGCTAGGTGCACCCAGCAACATTGTTGGTGCACCCAGCAATTAGGTGAATGGGCAAAATTGCCCTTGCGTTAAAAAAAATAATTTCTTCTTCCGGAAGAAGGTTCTTCCGGAAAGTTTCCAGAAGAAGGTTCTTCCGGTAGAACAATTTATTCTCCGGAAGAAGGTTCTTCCGGGATGAACAATTTGTTCTACCGAAAGAAACCTTCTTTTGAAAATTTTCCGGAAGAAGGTTCTTCCGGATGAACAATTTGTTCACCGAAAGAACCTTCCTCCGAAGAAGGAATTATTTTTTTAATACAAGGGCAATTTTGCCCATTCACCTAATTGCTGGGTGCACCAGCAATGTTGCTGGGTGCACCTAGCATGTCCCAAGTTTGAAACATGTTACCGTCATGTTCGTGATATTGAAAGCCCTTGATATGAGACCATCATTTTCTTCTTTTGAGAGTCCATGTATATTGTTTGCTTTTATAATTAGATTTGTATACGTGCATGTTTCGCTATTTAAGTTTTAATAAAATACTTTAATGATTTCAATTAATATGTTGCTCATAATTAATTTATTATTTATGTGCTTAGATTAATTTAATTATATGAGTTTGCATGTATAATTTTTATTGATGATTATACATATGATAAATAATTAAATTAAATGGTTTAGCACATATTGGTTATGAATTATTTAATGCATTTTTAATGTATTTAATTATTTGTTTATTTATTTTAATTGTATGTTTAAATTTGATATTTATTTAAGCATGTAGTATTAAGTTAAATAATTTATGCACATTAAAATTAATGATTAAAGAGCTTGTGTGGTTTCCTTTATTCAATAATGATATGTATATATTGTTTATTTATTTCTTAAATTTTGTATGTATGATTTTATGATTAGTGTACATGCAAAATTATGTTAAATAATATTTATGTAATGTTATTCAATTATTTGCATTATTTAGGATATTATGTAAATATTTAGTTCTTTAAGAATTAATTAATGTTAAGTGATTAATATAATTTTTAATTGATTAGAGAGTAGCCACAACAACTTCAATTGATTAGAATTATAAATAAAGTTTTAGAATCACATTTAAGACATTAGTTGTAATTAATCATATGTGGTATAATGAAATCTAGCCATAGGAATTTTGTTATATTTGTATGATTAATTAGGATAAAATATCAGGTTATATTTCTTAATCTACCCTCAAGAATAAGAAAAGGGACATAATTTGGTAGTTTTGTCACAAGGTTATTGAATAGGACTTTAGTTCAAAGGCAAGTTTTATGTCACTAGATTTATACATTAAGACATGGTTTACATTGGTAAGGCACAACATTTTATTCTAGTCTCAAATTATGAGTAATGAGCATGTATGTTTGAACTTTGCAATTAATCAATTTGCGAACATTTCTTGTATTAAGTGTGATGCTCCCGAATTAAAAATGGGACAATTATAAGGTTTGGAGGGAGAGAGAAAGAGTTCTTCTCCATTTAGGCTGGATTGACATTGACTACGTCATTACTGAAACTAGCACTCCAGATACTATTGATCTTTTTGAAAAATAGGAGAGATCTAATCATCTCTCTATGATGTTCATAAAAATCAAATTATCTGCTACTTTTCGTAGTTCTGTCGATCAACATGAGAAAGTTAGGGGTCTTTTGAAGGGCATTGATGGTTAATTTGTTAGATCTGATAAGGCCCTTGCCAGCAGCATCCTTATAATGCAGTTCTCATCCTTAAGGCTCCATGGGATAAAAGGTGTGTGTGATCACATCATGCACATAAGGGATATAGTGGCTCAGCTTAAAGCCTTAGAGGTTACCATGCCAAATTCTTTCCTAGTACACAATATTAGGTGTACTCTACCTCTACAGTATGCCCCTTTCAAAATATCTTATAACACACATAAGGATAAGTGGTCAATTAATGAGTTATTGACTATGTGAGTTCAAGAAGAGGAAATGTTGTTTATGGAAGAGGGCGAAAGGGTGAACTTAACTCTTCATGGAAAAAAGAAAGGGGATCAAGCCAAGAATAAGGGCAAGATTCTTGATCATTCAGTTATAAAGAAAGAGCCAAAGTAATTCTTTTGCAAGAAGAAAGGACATATGAAGAAAGTGTTGGACAAGTGGCATCAATAACTTAAGAGGGGGGTGAATTAAGTTAAAAAATTTCTCATTTAATTGACTTCTAAATCCCCTTTTAAATCTATATGATAAGAATATTGAAGATGAAGATGAAAATTATATCAACAGAATACTTCAAGTGTGCAAGATAAATAAAATATGCAAGATAAAGTAATCAAGATAGGAAAGAGAGAAATGCAAACTCAGTTTATCCTGGTTTGGCCACTTCCTCTGCCTACGTTCAGTCCTCAAGCAACCCACTTGAGATTTCCACTAACTTTGTAAAAAATCCTTTTTACGACTTCTGAACACCCGAGAGATCCATTTCTCTTGTGTTCAGGAAACTCACAATTCAAGAGACAAACAACCTCTTGATCTCAATAGTCTTTAAAGAAAGTACAAATGTTTTTCTCTCTTTTAGAGAAGAAGATACAAGAGAAAGTTCTTAAAAGAATCCTTAATTAATTTGCAAGTGTTTAGCCAATGATTTGTTTTTGAGAGGATAAGACAATAATGTTATGAAAAACTCTCTAAAAACTTTTGTAGATAAGTCACATATTTATAGGCCCTTGGTGGTTTTTAAAAACTTATGAAGGGATGTGACTTTTTAGAGTAACTTTTAAAATTTCTCCACTGGTAATCGGTTACAACTCTTTGGTAATCGATTACATAGTTATATAATGAGGAGTCATGACTTTTCAATTTGAATTTTTGTAGTTCGGTTACTGGTAATCAATTACAGACAAGTGGTAATCGATTGCAGCTTTCAAATTTCAAATTTTAAAATTTAAATTTTAAATTTCAAATTTTCTAAAAAAGCTTTTTAAAATAATTTTACTTCTGATAATTGATTACGAGGGGAAAATTCCTTTTTCAGAAATGTTAAAAAATATTTTAAAATCTTTTTATAATCAATTTAAAAACTATGTTGTGAGGTCAAACCTTTGCAATCACTAAGAGACTCTTTTAACAAAGATAGACTAAGACTTAGCTTTCTTCTTGATCTTTGTTTTCTTGGTCTTGATTTGGACTTGAAATCAAACTTGTGTTGCTTCTGTATTGGCATCATCAAAACCTTCATACACATACATTCACATTCTTCTCCTTTTTTATGATGACAACCAACTGAAATCATTTACTGAAAATATTTCTTTTTTGAGACGATCGCTCCCCCTTAAGTTTGCAATCATTGCTTAGTAGAAAATATTTTCAGAAAGGGTTGGAGAAAAAAAATATACCTTGTACCTTATATGATTCTCTCCGCCTTTGGCAACATAAAAAAGACGATAACACCAGAATAGAAACAAGCATTCACATACTCAGGAGAAAAAAATAGAAGAAGCGAAATAATCCCATTCATGGACAGAAATAATCAAGAAGTCACAGAGGAATCAACCAATTGCAAAACACATCAAGTCTTAAACAGTAATAAGAATGACCAAAGCATTCAAGAACAACCAAGTCCAAAACAAAAATATAAAGAACCAAATCCGAAATAAACCCAATGCAGAAAGTTTGAAATATCATGGAAATTAAAGACAGATAATGCTAGAAATCAGGACAAATATGTGATTATAAGTAATCAATACACAATTAAGTAATCAAAAATATTTATGAGTATGAACAATCACAAAAAACAACCATCAAATTGCAATTATTATAAACATTCAAAGTGATCAATCATCATAAACAAGCAAAACAACCGTTTCACTCAACCAAAGTAAACAATCATCATAATCAAGCTTGAAAAATAACTATCAAACACAATCATTTTACTCAACCAAAGTAAACAATAATCATAATTAATCATGATAAACAATCAAAGTTAAACATTCATCACAATCATCATAATCAAGCATGATAATTAAACAGTATAAACATCCAAAGTGGCTAGGATTCTAAGTTATTTAGGTCTATGAGTCCTAATTCTCTTCTAATAGCAAAGAAGTTTTCTTTGGGGAAAGGTTTTGTGAAAATATCAGCTAACTGATTCTTTGTGTCAACAAATTCTAATATGCAATCCCCTTTTTGAACATGATCTCGAAGGAAGTGATGCCTTATTTCAATATGCTTTGTTCTAGAGTGCAAAATAGGATTTTTGGACAGATTAATTGCACTTGTATTGTCACAGTGGATAGGTATATGATCAAGTTTTAAACCATAGCCAGAAAGTTGTTGTTTCATCCAGAGTATTCATGCACAACAACTTCTAGCAAAAATATATTCCGCCTCTGCAGTGGATAAGGCAACAGTATTTTGCTTTTTACTATGCCATGATACTAGAGTAAAACTAATGAAATGACAAGTGCCACTAGTACTTTTTCTATCAATTTTGTATCCAACAAAATCAGAGTCAGAGTATCCTACTAAGTTATAAGAGTAATTCTTAGGATACCATAACCCTAGATTTATAGTGCCTAACAAATATCTCATTATTCTTTTAACGACACTAAGGTGAGATTCTTTAAGATTTTCTTGATATCTTGCACACATACAAATACTAAACATTATATCAGGTCTACTTGCAGATAAATAAAGAAGAGATCTGATCATACCTCTATATTTCTTTTTGTCTATTGATTGACCGGTTTCATCCTTATCCAGATAACAAGCAGTGCTCATAGGAGTGGTCATTTGTTTAGCATTTTTCATCCTAAACCTGTTAATTAGTTCTTTGCAATATTTTGACTGACTAATAAATATTCCATTCTTTGTTTGCTTTATTTGTAGTCCAAGGAAGAAATTTAACTCATCCATCATGAACATTTCAAATTCATTTTGCATATCTTGAGAGAATTTTTTGCATATAGAATCATTAGTTGACCCAAAAATTATATCATCAACATATATTTGTACTAAGAGAATATCATGAAATTTTCTTTTTGATAAAAAGGGTGGTATCAACCTTTCCTCTTGAAAATCCATTTTCTAAAAGAAATTTACTTAGACGTTCATACCAAGCCCTTGGGGCTTATTTTAAACCATATAAAGCCTTTTTCAATTTAAAGACATGATTGGGCTTTTCTGAGTTTTCAAAACCAGGTGGTTGATCAACATATATTTCTTCTTGGATGAAACCATTTAAAAAAACACTTTTAACATCCATTTGATAAAGTTTAAAATACATTATGGATGCAAAGACCAATAGCATTCTAATGGCTTCTAATCTAGCTACTGGAGCATAGGTTTCCTCATAATCTATCATTCTTCTTGATTATATCCTTTGGCCATTAGCCTAGCCTTATTTCTAATTATTATTCCATGTTCATCCAATTTGTTTCTGAATACCCATTTAGTTCCTATAACTGGATGATTATTAGGTTTGTCAATTAATTCCCAGACTTTATTTCTTTCAAATTGATTTAACTCTTCTTGCATAGCAATAATCCAGTGTTCATCAATTATGACTTCATTTAAATTTTTAGGTTCAATTAAAGAAAAAAAAAGTCATATTATGGCATGCATCTTTGCGAGAGTGTCGAGTTGTTACCCTTTTTGAGATGTCACTGATGATATTATCAAGAGGATGATGTTTTGAAGTTCTCCACTCTCTTGGAAGATCTATATTTGTTTTATTTTCATCAATTTGACAGCCTTCTTCATTTCCACTTCCTTTGCCTTTGTGCCCTTTCTCATCAATGTGCATGTCTTCTAATGAATTTGTAATATCATCAAGTGTTTCCTTTCTTGGCCTTATAGGGTTAGTCTCATAAAAAAACAACATGGATAGATTTTTCAATAATCATAGTTCTTTTGTTATAAATTCTAAAAGTTTTACTATTCAAGGAATAGCCAAGGAATATACCTTTATCAGATTTTGCATCAAACTTACCTAAGTTGACTTTCCCGTTGTTTAGCACAAAACACTTACATCCAAAAATATGAAGATGAGAAATGTTCAATTTTCTTCCTTTGTACAATTCATATGGAATTTTCTTTAAGATTGACCTAATTAAAGCTTTATTCATTATATAGCATGCAGTATTAACAACTTCAGCCCAAAAATATTTAGGAAGATTTGTATCATTAAGCAAAGTTATGGCTATTTCTTCTAAAGATCTATTTTTCCTCTTAACTACTCCATTTTGTTGAAAGGGTTCTAGGTGCAGAAAAATTATATTCAATGTTATTTTCATCACAAAATGATTCAAAATCCTTATTTTCAAATTCTCCTCCACAATCACTCCTAATAGATGCAATATTGAGATTTTTCTTGTTTTGAATGATTTTAGCAAGTTTCTTAAAAGCATGAAAAGCGTCTCTTTTGTGAGTGAGAAATAATGTCCATGTGAATCTTGAATAATCATCAACTATAACAAGAGCATAGTAATTTCCTCCAAAACTCATAGTTCTAGAGGGACCAAAAAGATCCATATGCAAAAGTTGTAAGGATTGAGTTGTAGAAACAATATTCTTTGATTTGAAAGAAACCCTTACTTGTTTCCCTTTTTGACATGCATCACACAATTTATCTTTTTCAAATTTGAGTTTTGGTAAACCAATTACTAAATCCTTAGAAATTAGTTTATTTAAATGTTCCATGTTTATATGAGCAATTCTTCTATGCCATAACCAAGAATCATCATCTTTACTAAGAAAACATTGAGCATGATTTGATGTTTTATCTAAATTTATCATGTATACATTATTAGTTCTATAGCCTATATGTTTTATATTTTTATCTTGTTTATTTTCAATAACACAATTATGAGAGTCAAATGATACTAGAAAGCCTTTATCACATAATTAACTAACACTTAGTAGACTATGCTTAAGACCATCAACAAGTAAAACATTTTCAATGAAGGTAGATAGATTCGTACCTATTTTTTCGATTCTAAGAATTTTACCTTTGTTGTTGTCTTCATAAGTCACATGTCCATTTTCCTTAGGATATATGAGTAAATTTTGATGCATCTCCCATCATGTATTTAGAGCATCCGCTATTAATGTACCAGCTTTTCTTCAAGAAATCCTTCATTCACATAATTATGTTTTTGACTTAGGTACCCAAATTTTTTTGGGTCCTTGATTGTAACTTTTGATCAAAGATTCATTTGGAACCCATATCATTTTAATGTTACTACTATTTTTCCTAAAATAAAATTTTGATGCACTATGTCCTTTCTTTCCACAGTAAAAACATGTTAAGAAAGGAGAACTATTCTTTTGAGAAGATGCAAAGAAGTTTTTATAGATTTTTGCCAAGAGTAAGTTTGGCAAGAAAATCTTTTAGATCTTTAATTTCTACTTTAAATTTATCACAACATTTACATGAGTGAGATACTTTATTAATATCTTGTGTGGTAGAAGATTGATTTGTATCAATTTTTTTAATGTTTTGACTTCGGTTTCAAGATTTTTTAGTTCTATATTTAATTTCATAACTTCTTTTTCTAAATTTGAAATTTTTTTCTTAGAAACTGAAACTAGTTTAGCAAGTTTGACTGATTCTTTATGCAAGTCATTAAATGCATCTTGAAGTTCATCAAAGGAAATAGATAGGTTATTGTTAGAAGATGTTACCTCTTCTTCACTTTCATAATTTTTAGCCATGAGACTTAGATTCACGACTTCATTTTCTGAATCTCCGGATGAATTCATATTATTATCTTCCCAAGTGATGTAAGCTTTCTTTGCCTTCTTATCTTTAAAGGTTTTCTTGTCAAATTTTTCCATTCTTCTCTTGAAACTAGGGCAATCAACTCTTAGATGTCCAGGCTGATTACATTCATAACACTTTGGAATAGAAGATGAATCTTCTCCTCTTTTCTTTGGATTGAAGTTTGTTCTTCTTTGATTTCCTTTGTTCCTTAGCAACTTATTGAATCTCTTTACGAAGAGACTGAAATCATCATCTTCTTCTATTTCATTCAAGTCCTCTTTGTCACTTTCTTCTTGAATGGAAGATGAGGTTTTAAGTGCAATTCCTTTCTTTTTCTTGTCGTTTTCTTCATGTTGGTTTAGTATCATAAGTTCCATTTCGTGTTCCTAAAGCTTTCCAAACAAAGTTGCAAAAGACATGTTAGCAAGATCTCTCGATTCTGCAATTGTAATTACCTTTGGTTGTCATTCCCTACTTAAACATCTTAGTACTTTGTTAATGAGATCCTCGTTAGGAAATATCTTTCCTAATGATGCAAGATGATTAACTATATGTGTGAATCTCTTTTGCATATCCTGTATGGTCTCATTTTGATTTATTATAAAAAGTTCATATTCGTGTGTTAGGGTATTTATTCTAGATCTCTTAACACATGTTGTTCCTTCATGGGTTACTTGTAGTGTATCCCACATTTCTTTTGCATTCTTATAATTTGAGACTCTAAAGTATTCATTCATTCATAATGCAGAGGTAATTATATTTTTAGCATTTAAGTTATATTGCACCTTTCCTCTTTCATCTTCATCCCATTATTCCCTAGGTTTTTCTATAGTTGCATTTCTCACTACCATTGTAGGGATGTAAGAACTGATTTCAATAACTTCCCAGATGTTTGAATCTATAACCTTTATGAAGATTTGCATGCGGGTTTTCTAGTAATGATAACCTACACCATTAAATATAAGAGGCCTATCAATGGAGTTTCCTTCGGGAAATAGGAAGTTTGATGAGGCCATAATTATTCTTGAAGTTTCTGAACTTTATACAAGAATCAAGCTCTGATACCACTTGTAGGACAAGTGATCTCAATAACTTAAGAGGCGTGGAGGGGTGAATTAAGTTAAAAAATTTATTGTTTAATTGACTTCTGAATCCCCTTTTAAATCTATATGATAAGAATATTGAAGATGAAGATGAAAATTATATCAACAGAATACTTCAAGTGTGCAAGATAAATAAAATATGCAAGATAAAGTAATCAAGATAGGGAAGAGAGAAATGCAAACTCAATGTATCCTGATTCGGCCATTTCCTGTGCCTATGTCCAGTCCTCAAGCAACCCACTTAAGATTTCTACTAACTTTGTAAAAAATCATTTTTACAACTTCTGAACACTCGAGGGATCCCTTTCTCTTGTGTTAAGGAAACTCACAATTCAAGAGACAAACAACCTCTTGATCTCAATAGTCTTTAAAGAAAGTACAAATGTTTTTCTTTCTTTTAGAGAATAAGATACAAGATGAAGTTCTTAAAAGAATCCTTAATTGATTTGCAAGTGTTTGACCAATGATTTGTTTTTGAGAGGATAAGACAATAATGTTCTGAAAAACTCTCTAAAAACTTTTGTAGATAAGTCACATATTTATAGGCCCTTGGTGGCTTTTCAAAAACTTATGAAGGAATGTGACTTCTCTGAGTAACTTTTAAAATTTTCCCGCTAGTAATCGATTACAACTCCTTGGTAATCGATTGCACAGTTATGTAATGAGGAGTCATGACTTTTCAATTTGAATTTTTGTAGTTCCATTACTGGTAATCAATTACAGACAAGTGATAATCGATTACAACTTTCAAATTTTAAATTTCAAATATCAAGTTTTAAATTTCAAATTTCAAATTTTCTAAAAAAGCTTTTTAAAATAATTATACTTCTGGTAATCGATTACAATGTCTGGTAATCGATTACAAAGGAAAAATGCCTTTTTCAGAAATGTTAAAAAATATTTTAAAACCTTTTTATAATAAATTTAAAAATTATGTAGTGAGGCCAAACCTTTACAATCACTAAGAGACTTTTTTAACAAAGATAGACTAAGACTTGCTTTCTTCTTAATCTTTGTTTTCTTGATCTTGATTTGAACTTGAAATCAAACTTGTATTGCTTTTGTATTGGCATCATCAAAACCTTCATACACATACATTCATAGAAAGATTGCTCAAAATTTAAGAGCTGACTCAATAAGAAAGGTACTACATTTGCTTTTGTTTGTTATTAATCTAATATGGTTAATGTTAATCATAACACATGGTGGATTGATTCTTGTTCTACAATCCATGTTTCTAATACCTTATAAGGTGTGGAAAACCTAAGGAAGTCAATGGGAAGTGAACATTATATTTATTCAGGAGGCAAGATGAGCTTACATGTGGAAGCCATTGGGTCATGTAGTTTAGTTTTAAGCAGCGGTCTCATTTTGTGTTTAGCAAAGACATTTTATGTTTCATGTTTTTCTAAGAATTTGATTTTTGTATCAAGACTTGTATCATTGGGTTTTTCCTTTAATTTTCTGGATTCTGGTTTTTTTTAATAAATCTAGAATTATTGGTTTTGGTGCATTACTTGATGGGTTTTACTTTATTGAATTGCAAGATGATGTTGCTTATAATTCTATGCATGTTACTACTGGGTTAAAATGATGTGTTGTGAATGAGGAATCCTTTATGTTGTAGCACTAAAGATTAGGACACATCTCAATCGAGATAATTAAGAGATTGGTAAATAAATGGGTACTTAGTGCTTTGAATTTTGCTAATTTTGAAACTTGTATAGATTTCGTTAAGGGTAAGCAAACTAACAAGTCTAAGAAGGGTGCAAAGAAAATCTCACACACATTAGAAATCATAGACACAGATATTTGTTGTCCTGACATGGACAAGTTGTCTAAAATATTTTATCACTTTTATAAACGATTGTTCACGATACATGTATCTCTAATTACTTTATTCTAAAGATGAAGCTTTAAATGCCTTTAAAGTTTTTAAGGCCGAAGTGGAGAAACAATGAGGAGAGAAAATTAAGATCGTGAGATCCGATAGAGGTGGAGAGTACTATGGTAGATACATAGAGAATGGACAAACACCCAGTTTATTTATGAAGTTTCTTCAAGAACATGGAATTGTTGCCCAGTACATTATGTCTGGTTCTCTTGATCAGAATGGTGTGGCAGAAAAAAGAAAACGAACTTTAATGGACATGGTAAGGAGTATGAAGAGTAATAGAAAACTTCCTCAATTCTTGTGGATTGAAGTACTAAAGACAATTGTGTATATATTAAATTGAGTTCCAACAAAGGTTGTCTCAAAGACACCTTTTGAGTTATTCAAAGGTTGAAAACCAAGTTTGTGACATATACACGTTTGGTGATACCCTTTTGAAGTGAGTATTTATAACCCCACAAGAGAATAAACTAGACCTGAGGACTATTAGTGGTATTTCATTGGATATGTTGAAAGGTCCAAGGGGTATAGATTTTATTGTCCATTACATAACACTAGGATTGTGGAATTAAGAAATGCAAAATTTCTTGAGAATGACTTGATCAGTGGGAGTTATCAATTTCAAGACATTGCTTCTAAAAAGGATTACTATGAAACTCAACCCTCTGGCTCAAGTGATAGATTGATTGTCATTCACACAAGCTATTGAAAACGACCCTATAGATCAAATTGTTGATAAGGAACAAGAAGATAATGTTGAACAACCTATTGAACAATCGATTGAACAACAAGTTCCTCAAGAAGATGGTGAGGCAACATTGAGAAGATCTACTAGAGTCAAAAGATCAACAATTCCTAGTGATTATGTAGTGTATATAGAAGAATCGAACTACAACATTGGAGTTGTAAATGATCCTGAAATGTTTTCATAGGCCATGAGTTCTAAGGAATTAAACTTGTGGTACAATGCCATGAAAGATGAGATGGATTCTATGGTGTCTAACCAAGTCTGGGATCTCATTGAGTTGCCTGATGGTGTAAAAGCCATTGGATGTATAAGGGTCTTTAAAACCAAGAAAGACTCACAAGGCAACATTGAGAGACGTAAGGCAAGACTTGTTGCCAAAGGTTTTACTCAAAGAGAAGGAATCAACTATATAAAGACATTTTCTCTTGTATCAAAGAAAGATTTTTTCCGAGTAATTATGACATTAATAACTCATTTTGACTTTGAGTTACATCAAATGGATGTGAAAACGATATTCCTTAATGGTCATCTAGAGGAAAAGGTTTACATGAAACAACCAGAAGGATTCTCCTCTAGTGATAATGAACACTTAGTTTGCAAGCTTAATAAATCCATCTACGGATTGAATCAAGTCTCCCGCCAATGGTATTTGGAATTTCATGAGGTCCTCAGTTCATTCGATTTTAAAGATAACATCATGGATCAATGTATATACCAGAAGGTCAGTGGGAGTAAGATTTGTTTTCTTGTGTTATACATGGATGACATTTTGCTTATGACTAATGATAAGGATTTGCTATATGAGGTGAAACAATTTTTCTCGAAGAACTTTGATATGAAGGATATGGGAGAAACATCTTATGTCATTGGCATTAAGATCCATAGGGAAAGATCTTGAGGCATTTTGGGTTTGTCTCAAGAGACTTATATCAACAAAGTTCTAGAGAGGTTTAACATGAAAAATTGTTCACCTAGTGTAGCTCCTATTATAAAGGGTGACAAACTTGATTTGAGCCAATGCCTAAAAAAATGATTATGAGTGGGAACATATGAAGAACATTCCATATGCTTTAATTGTTGGAATCCTTATGTATGCTCAGGTTTGCACCAAACCAAACATTGCATATGATGATGGAGTTTTGGGAAGATATTAGAGTAATCTAGGTGTTGACCACCGAAAAGCTACAAAGAAGGTGATCAGATATCTTCAAGGAACAAAAGACTACATGCTCATGTACAAACAAACTAATGATCTGTAGGTGATTGGCTACTCTGATTTAGACTACGCTGGCTGCATTGATTGTCGAAAATCAAAATCTAGTTACATTTTCATGCTAGCTGGTGGAGCTATATCTTGGAGAAATGCCAAGCAAACCTTGACTGCTACTTCTACTATGGAAGCGGAGTTCGTTTCCTTTTTTGAGGCTACCTCACATGGTGTATGGTTGAAGAGTTTCATATATGAGCTTAGAGTTGTGGACTCTATTTCTAGGCCATTGAAATTGTACTGTGACAACTCTATTGCAGTGTTTATGGCTAAGAACAATAAAAGCAGAAGTCGACGTAAGCACATCGACATTGAGTATTTAACCATAAGAGAACGTGTTAAGGAAAAGAAAATGGTCATCGAACACATGAGCACTGAGTTGATGATTGTCAATCCTTTGACTAAAGGCATGCCACCAAAGAATTT
This sequence comes from Glycine soja, assembly GCF_004193775.1. Classification (NCBI taxonomy): domain Eukaryota; kingdom Viridiplantae; phylum Streptophyta; class Magnoliopsida; order Fabales; family Fabaceae; genus Glycine; species Glycine soja. The sequence continues at coordinate 13,878 of NW_021143589.1, forward strand.
TAAGGATCATGTAGTACAAATGGGACTTGGTTCCATGATGTGATTTCATTGTACGTACAATTGTTATTTTTGAAACTCTTATTTAGTTTGATGTTTTCTCATATGGTTTTGTGCACATATTCATTTATTTATTTTGAGAAATACCATTAAGTTTAGATTTTGAATAAATATATGGTTTATTCATTAAGTTGAGAGCTAGCATTTAAAGACTTGATATATTGTGGTACATGGACGATAATACTTGCTATTAGAGAACCTATCACCATGACTCATATATTTTGTTTCTTGTTATGACTAATGTTGGGTTAAATGGACCAAGTGGGAGAATGTTGGATTTTCCTGGTTTAGCGAAACAAACTTGCTTTGTTTTTGAATGAATTCCTATTTCTATTTTATGGGAAGAACCATTTCCATTATGGTCCATTTTCCTTTCACGTTCAACCCACGTTGAGCAATGTTCAGCAAGTAATGTTCAACAACACCCCATGATCTTATCCATACCCACATTCTGATCCACGAAGGTTGAGCTCTGAGATGGGTAGATATTTATAAATAGAATCGGGTGCTCTTAGTTTTGCATCACCAAACATACTTCTCTCTTCAGATAAACACACTATCGAGTTTGAGTGAGTGAAGGTATGAAAAGCTAAAATTGTGAAGGCTGAAGAAGGTTAATAGCAATGGCTAGAGGTAGGTACCTATGAAATTTATTTTTCTTCTCTGCTTCTGCTGTTTGATCTAAATGTGTTGCTTATGGTTGTCAACATGTTTAGATCGATATTTAGATTTTATACTGTAACCATTCATCACAACAACGCAAACACAATTTTATGCTATTAATGAATATAAGCAAATTATAAAAGCGTGTTTTAATTTGGAATGTATACTAATAAGTAATTGAAATGTAGAATTTGGTGGCAATAGGATGTAGAACCATCCCTTAAAAAAAGATGCAGAATCAAACCCAAAATAAGGAAAAAATAAGGAAAAGTATATTAGAGAAAAAGGAAGATCAATGTGAACAACACCACTCCTTTCGTTTCAAACATGTTTTTGTTTTTATGCTAACTACCAATCATTGGACACAAATTAATTAACAAATAAAACCAAAGAAAATGAAAAAAGCTATGATAAACTAAAATGGCTAGGGTAAGTGTTCGAGTGCAATTATTGTCGTCGAAAACTCATCGGCAAATTACAGGTTTGTCGGGGAGCACAAAGATCGGTGAACACTTCCTTCCTACTTCTATAGTGGCCTTCGACTAAGAGATGATGACAACAATGGACCCTTCACATTGCCACTTTGAGCTTTTCTTCAATTCGATATGGGTCAGGTTTCCTCCCAAAGATTGCAACTCATTTGCCTTTTCTGGGTGTGGCGAGGGAAAAATAAAACAAAAAACTGCAACACCAGAGGCGATGGCCATAATGCAAGATTTGGGAAAGAAGGGGAAGGAGACAGTGAAGGAGGATTGGTGGGTAACAATGACATTTGTGGCAATGATGGGTGGTGACCCAATTGCCAGAGACAATGGAAAGGGAGATAGAGTAAAATAGGGAAAACTTTGATGTGGAGGGTGTATGATAAAAGTGTGTTGTACCTTAGATTAATCTAAGGATTCACAATAATTGTACACTATGAATCACTTGTGATAGTGGTCCACCCTAGACACCATTCGTAAAATATATGTTTGTGCCTCCTTTTAATTTGATTTATGATTTTACTTCCTCATAATTTTTTATTGCTTTTAATCCGTCATAAATTGTTATATTTTATTTTTAATTTCTGATATTAATTTAAATTGTGATAACTTAACGAATATAAATTGTGTGAAAAATTTTCTTTTTAAATGTTCATTTTTTTAATATTTATGGGTGTTTCTTTTCCTATGCTAGAAAATTTTCAGTAATTAAAAATCACAAGAAACTTAAATATAAAATTTCCAAGTATAAATTCTATTTATCACTTAACAATTAAAGTTAACGTTAAAAATTAAAAATAAAACAAAATAACTTATGATGATTAAAATTGTTAATGAATAAAAGCATTAGGGACTAAAATTAGTTAATTTTTTTAATTAAAAACTAAAATCGAATATATTTAATTAGTAAATAAAAATATAATTAATTCAAATAAAATTACGAGTAACGAAACACTTACATCAACATAAAATAAAAAACCTACTAGTCTAAAACATATTTTATCCTTTGTTATCAACATAAAGAGTTATTCAATACTTTGTTATAAGACGTACATTTCACTAATTATTATTTTAACTAATAAAATAATAACTCTTTCAATTATTCTCTAAAGGAAAACTTTTTCAATTATGGATTTTATTGATATGCATAAATAAATTTTTACACCCTCAAATTATAACATGTATTTTTTATAAAAAAAAATTGAATCTTATCCTAACTATTTTAAATTATGAATTGTAATTAGTTTACAGTATATAACAATTAAACTCTTAAATTATATGAAATTGTTTTATTTTTATTTTTAACTTTATTTACTAAGTTGTCTATTTTAATTTGAAATCATTTATATTTTAATTAAAATTATTCATTATAAATTCAAAATATAATTTTTATATATATAAAAATATCTATTAATTATAAATTTCTATTATAATATTGTTTATATACTTATATATATATATATATATATATATTAAATAATTGAATAAAAATTTTCATCACGTGCAATAATGCATAAACTAGAATACTAGTCATATGTAATAAAAACATATCCATGTTATTGCATTATAAATAATAAATGATACATACACAATTTAGAGAATGAAACTTCCGCCATCTTCACTCTCTTGATTAAACATTATCAACATTTTTTCTTTCTTATCCTTTTGGGTATATCTCTACAACTAATTAAAAAAAAAATATATCATTCAATCATCTTAAACTCTTAAACTATCTTATTTTTTTTTTTATCATTATATGTATAATTGATTTTTTAATCCTTTTTTTTAACATACACTCTTTTAATTAAATTTAAGCAATTTTTTTAAAGGAGGTTATAAAAATATAATCAGGAGTGATAGTCTCACTCTTCCACTCTTTTATTAACATTCTCAATACTTTTTTTCTATTTTTTGTTATAAAGTTGCATTTCACTGAGTAATTCTGCAATTAGCCAAAAACTTTTTCCCATAATCATATAAAATTATCTTGTATTCTTATTTTTATCTTAATATATTTTATCTCTATATCTAAATTATATTTTAACATTTTTCTCTTAAATAATCTCTTTTCACAAATTAATTTTTATAGTAAATTTAAAATATATTTTATACATAAAAAGTATTTAATTGCAATATTATTTACATGATTAATTTTTTTATTACAATTTTTAATTTTATAAATATAAGCATATCTTATATATTGCATGTGTTAAAATACTACTTATTTATAAATAAGCTGTAATTAGTATTATCATTTGATTGTATATGGATATTATCTAAAAAGATTATAATTTAATTTTATTAATTTTGTTTTAATACAAATTTAACATGGTTTTTATTTGCTAGACATGCATTTTTACCAAAAAAAAAAAATCCAAAATATATTTCATTTCTTCAAATAAGTCCTTCAACTTTGTCACTTACTATTAATCTAGTCCCCAAACAGGACTATATTGTTCTTTCGGACTACTTTTTGTTATAATTTTTACTATCTTCAAATACCTAAGTATCTTATCTCAATTTCTCATATACATGGACACCTAATTAATTTTTCATGAATTAAATATCTAAAAGACTTTTTAAAGGATTTCAAAGGATTTTAAAAGACTTTTTTATGATTAAAAAGTCTTGTGGTATTCAATCAAGACTTTTATAAAATATAAACAAATCTTGTGGTATTCAATTAAGACAATAAAGATTTTTTTTTCAGGGCAACAAAATCTGTTGGTATTCAATTGAGATTTCTTACCACTTTTAAAATGTCTTTTGGTATTCAAAAGTAAATAGATTTTGATGGATTCTTTTGTGGAATGGATTTTGAGAGACTTTTTAGTTAGAAATACACATAAAATACTCCTCCAACAATTTCACCCAAACCCTTGAGACTTTTCATAATCTTCCAAAGACTTTTTCTTCTCCTGCCGAACAAGACACAAACCACTACCAGGTTCATTCTCTTACAACTTTTCAATCAATTTTACCTATTTTTTTAATGGCAATCGATAGTCAATATTGTTCATACTATATGTATATTACGCAAATCAAAAGAAAATGGTGCTGTATATGCTTCAAGATTTCGTATTCATATTGTTTTCAACGTCCAGGCAATGAATATGCATCAAAAGAATGGCAATTGATATGCATCAAGATTTCATATTACTTTTTTTTTAGTACTGTATATGCAAATCAAAATAAAAAACTCTTTTTTTTTTTTTCTGTTTCTTCAACTTGTTTTTTTACAACGTCCATTATTATTATTATTATTTTCTTGTGTTATTATTAAAATGTTAATTATTAATGTGTTATTATTATTTTTTTGACAGCGTGTCATTATTATTATTATTGTGTTAATAATTTTTTAATTGTTATTGTGTTATTATTATTGTTATTTTGTTAATAGTTTTTTTTTAAATGATTTTATGATATATGAGTATTATTTTTATGGAAAATGCTAACATGTGCCCTTAAGACACTTGTTAGTGTATTATGTATAGAAATTTTGTATTGAAAGTTGTGCAATTTACTTTTTTAAAAGTCAAAAATTGTTGTTTTTAAGACATAGTTACTATTGGAAGTATCCTTAACATGTGCCCTAAGTGGGCATGTTAGCATGACCCTTATTTTATTATTAGGTAGTTTTTTATTGGTTTTTCTATTGAATTGTATATTATTCGGGATATAGTCACTATACTTTTGACAATTAGGAAACAATAACTATTTTTGTCAAATAACTAGTTTCTTATATATATATTAGCGATCAAATGGGGGATTCACAAGAAAATAACAAAGGAAAGAGTAGAGACAAAGATAATTATGTATCTTGGACTATGGAGGATACCAATGAGTTGTTGCACCTCTTGGTGGATGCTATGAATAGGGGATTGCGTGATGCCAATGGGTCACTTAGCAAACAAAATGTAGAACGAATAATACTTCCTCAACTCAATGCAAAAACTAAATTCCCTAAAACTTATAGTCATTATTTGAGTCGGATGAAGTGGTTTCGAAACCAGTATAACATGATGTCAACCCTTATGCGCAACAACTCTGGCTTTGGATGGGACCCAATTGGAAAAACTTTCACTGCTCATGAGGATGTATGGAAAGATTACTTAAAGGTGAGCTAAGTTCATAATCTTAAAAATGATTTGAAATCTTAAAAATGCATAAAGTACTTTGAAATCTTTAAAAATCTATAAAGTACTTTGAAATTATAATATTTGTAGTATATTAACAATGATTTGAAATCTTAAAAATCCATAAAGTACTTTGAAATCTTAAAAATCTGTGTTAGAAATCCATTAAAATCTTGGGTTAAGAATCCTGATTGTAAAAAGTCTTTTAAAAAAAATCTTTTAAAATCCCACAAAATCAATACAATCCCACATAATCTTTTAAAATCTTCAAGATTGTTTTTGTCAAAATATTCTCTCAAAATCCCAATCCAATACACCCCCCTAAATATCTTCTATCCTTCCTCTTTCCTAATCCTAAATATATCATAATTTAGTTTTTTTTTAGAAATGACTAACTTTTTTTTTGTAACATATGACCTAACTTTGTGACTATTCTAAAAACTTTTTTTCGTAAGCATGTTCTTCCATAAAGTATTTTAGTATCACACTTTGAAAAGGAAGAAAATATTCATATTCATATTTCCTTATCTCATTCTTATTTGTTAGGAGGTTGTTTGTCCTTTTCAATCTCTCAACTTTTTATTTATTTATATACCTGATATTCGTAATCACACACCCTTTTTATTTTATTCTCTTTTATCTTTATCTCTAAATTAAATTATAATAATATAATAATCCATTATAATCCAAAAAGTATAATTTACATATTAAAAAATATTTAATAATTATAAATTTTAAATCTAATCTAATTTATATATTAAAAAATATTTATTTGTTATAAATTTAATCATATAAAATTAAATATTTTTTATATAAAAACTAAAATACTAATTTTTAAGAGTTTGTATATAAATAATGTTTGGGGTCAATTTATTCTTTTTAAGAGAATAAAAATAAAAAATGAGTACGTGTGAAGCATTAATCACTTGTTTGTTAGCACCACTCATATTTCACTCAATGTATAAAAAAGGATTCTGCCAACGATTGTTATAAAATGGTTGTCGTCATCAAAGAATTTTTAATATGTTAAACTCTACATTAAACATTTTTAATTTTTGAAAATAAAAATTAAATGGTGATTGTTATGTATTTAATTAATGCAACAAAATATTAATGTTTAATTTTCAATCAGTGTCATAGTTACTCATTTATTTGAACAGATAGCAAAAGAACAAAAGCATGAGGACCTCATAAAGTTGTTTTTAATTCGGAACGTGAATGAAAACAAGAGAAGTAGCAAAAATAAAGTTTGGATTAGGATTAGGAAAAAAAGAAGAAGAAGGATAAGAAGGAAGATAAAATTGAGAGTGATGAGAGTTGTTGTTTGAAGGAGCAGTAGAAGAAGAAGAAGAAGATGACATCGATACCGAAAGAGCCAGAGGAGGTGATGAAGCGGAGAGGAGGATCCGTGTTGGGAAAGAAAACCATTCTCAAGAGCGACCATTTCCCCGGTTGCCACAACAAGCGCTTGCATCCTCACATCGATGGCGCTCCAAATTACCGTCAAGTACGATCATAGGATCATCGTTTCTTTTCGCTTCTTTTCAATTCTCATCATGTTGTTGTTGTTGTTGATGCTGCTAACTGACTCTCTCTCAGGCTGAGTCGTTACTCGTGCACGGTGTTGCCATCCCAACCACCGATGGAATTCGAAACGTTCTCAAGCACATTGGTGCTCGAGCTGAGGGCAAGAAAGCGCAAGTTCTTTGGATTAACCTTCGTGAGGAACCGGTATGTATTTATAATATTATTTTATATATTACGTTCTGTTTCTACTGAATTTTACTCTTCTGATAACTGATATATCCTCTACTTCAGTTTCTGCTAACACGAGAAGCTTATTTTATTTTTTCTTCTTCTTATTTTCTTCTCCCGTAAGTGCTTACGGGGAAGTTTATCTAAACTGGCCCGTACATGCACTACAAAATATGAATTACGTGTGTGCTCTTTGCTTGTGCTTCTGGATTTATGAGGAGGACTATCTAGGTCTAGGATCAGTTCAACGTAATCAATAAATATTCGCCACCAATATATTCGTGGCCGAGTTTTTGTTTGGCTGACATTCGTTGAACTTTTATTCTTCTGGCTCTGAATCTGATGATTGACTCTGTTTCAGTAAGATTCTCAGCAGCATCGATCACTCTTTAGTTTTCATTCTCTTACGCTCTTGAAATCAGGTTGTGTACATTAATGGACGTCCCTTTGTTTTGCGTGACGTGGAGAGGCCATTTTCCAACCTTGAATACACGGTATTGATTCATTTTGATATATCCTGTTCTCTTTGTGGTCGATATTCGTGAGGTTATTATGTCTTGGTTCTAAGCTGATGTATTGTGATTTGTGATACTCAACACTTTGGGATTAACTTGATTCAGTTGAATCGAGCTCATTGATGTTTCAACTGAAATTCGTCCGGCTTTTAATAGTTTTGCCTCTTTGTATGTAATCAGGGAATTAATAGGGAAAGAGTTGAACAAATGGAAGCTCGATTGAAAGAAGACATTTTGATGGAAGCTGCAAGGTATGGCTGTGGTTCCTTTTGGTACTTCCCCCTAGTATGCACTGTGGAATTCATGGCATGGATGCCTTAACTGCTATCTAAACTTGCATTGCATGACAAGCAATCTTATTTTTGAAATGGCATAACAGATATGAAAATAAGATCCTTGTGACTGATGAACTGCCAGATGGTCAGATGGTGGACCAATGGGAATCAGTGTCATGTAATTCTGTGAAGACACCACTAGAGGTATGGGTTAAACTTATTTACAGTGGGAGTGTGATTCTACTCAATCATTTTGCTGAACAAAATGCGCCGAAGTTATTTTCTTGGCTGTAGGTGTACCAGGAATTACAAGTGGCAGGATACCTTGTTGACTATGAACGTGTTCCTATAACTGATGAAAAATCCCCAAAGGAATGGGATTTTGATATTTTGGTTAGTTCTTGTGTATTAAATATTTATTCGAATAAAAGCTTATGAACAAGTTTTGTTTGCATGGCAATTATGCTTGATCCTGATTCATGATTTCATCCCATTTGTTTTGATGCCATTTCCTGGACATGTATTCCCTTAATCCAATCAAGAGCTTGGATGATGTAGTATCCTTTATTGTCTTCTCAATGACCGTCTAATAAACATTGTGATAATATTAATATATTTTATTTTGGTACAGTTGCAATAGTTATTGACATAGCAGAAATACTCATATTTAGTTTCCTGAAACCAATGACTTCATGTATCTTAGACACTCTTCGTCTTGATTTTAGGTTCATAAAATTTCACAAGCTGATGTAAATACAGAGATCATTTTTAATTGTCAAATGGGGCGTGGACGAACTACAACTGGAATGGTCATTGCAACTTTGTTTTACCTCAATCGAATTGGAGCTTCTGGTACCTATTTTATTTCAATTTTAACTTTTCTTATATCAACTTCTTTGCTTTTATTTTCCATTTAATTTCATGTATTTCATTGTTCATCACTTCAAATTTGATCTCAAGTTAATGATGTTTTGCATAGTTACATATTTAGCATCTGATGTTAAGATGCATATTTTTTCTGTTTGATGAAAAAATGATAATTTTCTTTAAGATGCACTGCTTTGCCACACTGATACAGTGATACCATAGCACATGAATAAGCATTCCAGTATTTGGTTAAAATGAAATGTCTATAGGTTTTTCAATTTATGTGGCAATTTTTTTGTAAAGCAACATTAGGCAGCAAGTGCATCCTTTTAGTACTTAGAATGTGTTTGAATAGCCATCACTCACATTGAACACTTATGACCATGAGAGTGGGATTGGTGTTCAACATGCCTCAGAAAGTTACAACGAAGTAAAACAAACATACCCTTAGTAGTACTACTGTCTACCCTGGTTGTGTTACATGTTATGAGTTTTCTGGAAGAGCAGCTAACTATTTCTCTAGCTTCTTGTAAAAAGTTATACTTACAGAAATACAGCTCTTTAGGTTTTTTCTGTAGGGTATATTTTTGTTCATACTACTTCTAGTTACAGGTTTCTTGTCTGGCTAGACCACAGGATTGCCATGTGAGTCAGTATATATGTATGAATGATTCTACCATATTACCAGAGAGCACTAACCTACAATAACAGTAAGAAAAAGCTCAATAGTCAATGCACCTGTTGGATTGAGCAATGATGGGCTGAACTAGGTAGTAGGTTGGGATTATCTGTTTTCAAATCCTTACCCATACATACATAAGGGATTTGTTCCAAGAAATTGAGGTTATGATGCATTTGGTAAACATGTTAGAATGGATCAGAACATGTGTTCTATTATAGGTTTGGTTTATTTTAAGAATAAGACAGATCTGGATACGAGGTTAAATAAGTAGTATATCTTGGTTGCACTAAAGGGTGGAAATAAAGAACTACTTTACCATTTATTTCTTTTTATTGAAAAAATTACTAACATTTCTCAATCAGACCGGACTCGCTGGAGTTGTTGCCAGTGCTGTCAGTGATGGAGGAGTGGCTGGGGGTAGAACTGGTGTAGACCCATTGCTGATACATGTGATTTTGTGGTGCTGCCAATTCTCTTTCACAGCTCAACATTCTGGCCATGAACCACCGAAAGCTCTCCTTCGTAGCTGGTCTATGGAATGGTCTCATAAACCAATTCCTTCTCTTTCCCTTCTACTTCACATAATAAATAGGTTTTCAATTTTCTTGAACTAGTTTCTATTTGGTGATTCAATGCCTTGAAACTGTGGCTTTTTCCTATTTTAGATTGTTGATTGTGATTTTCTCTCTCTGTTTTGGTTTTATTTTCAATAGTACCTTGAAAAATAAAAGCTTGGATTGATATGCTATGATGAAGTGTGCTCTTCTGGTATTTATTCATATTTTCAGAAGCAATCTTGATTATGGAATGACATGACTGATAGCCTATTACTACATAATGTAGGGATAGACTAATACTAAATAATCTAGGGGTGTCAGGAATTATTGTTTTGGAACCAAAGAGAAGTTGAAATTTGGGTCAGGATATGGTTATAAATTGAAGAAAGTATTATGTTCACTTAAATAGGTGTCAAATGCAAAATAGGACACTTGTTCCTGTTGTTCTAGAGTTTCTGAACACACTATGTAGTACATCAATGTCCCATGCTCTTCCCTCCTATCAGCATACCAAATGCTACCTGTTAGGGTATTTACTGAATTATCCTTGTTCACTTAGAAAAATAATTGGACTTAAGCTTACAATTATTGAATTTCTTTAATGATTTCAATCAATTTATCCTTTCTTCTTTGTCATTCAGTTTAGATCATAGGGTTACCGGTTGAATTTTCATTTAAAAAAATGTTGAATTTATCCAAATACATGATAGGGATTCCAAGAAGCAATTCAGTTGGTAGAGTTTCTCAATGCTTGACTAATGTTGCTGACTATATACCAAATTCAGAGGAGGCAATTCGAAGGGGAGAATATACAGTCATAAGAAGCTTGATTCGGGTGTTAGAGGTATTGCTGTATTGGTATCAGCTTTAATATTTCTTTTAGACAATATAACATGTTTGTCCTAAATAGTTGACTTACTTCCAGGGTGGTGTTGAGGGGAAAAGACAAGTGGACAAAGTCATTGATAAGTGTGCCTCAATGCAGGTATCTGTTTTGAGGATAGCCTCAGTATTCCAAGCGAGGAATAGTCTCACACCCAAAGGGTTTGAGAAAACCTTGCAAGGACAGGAACCCCCCTCCTAAGTTGGCTGTTTATACTGTTTCTTAGATGTTGCAAATTTCTTGTACTTGGAGGTTGGCATTTTGTGTATCATAAAATTACCTCATTTATTTCTTGTTTTGCTTTTATTTCAGAACTTGCGTGAAGCAATTGGCACCTACCGTAATAGCATTCTGTGGCAACCAGATGAGATGAAAAGAGAGGCATCACTTTCTTTTTTTGTGGAGTACTTGGAAAGATACTACTTTTTAATATGTTTTGCTGTATACATACATTCAGAAATGGCTACACTCTGTTCGAGTTCTGTGGATCGTAGTAGTTTTACTGACTGGATGAGGGACAGGCCAGAGCTCTACAGCATTATTCGCAGGTTACTTTTTTCCCCAATAATTATGTGAAGTCTTAATTTTGCTGATTTTCTTTCATAATGTTGAGGGCGAGCCCTGGTGCAGCGGTAAAGTTGTGCCTTGGTGACTTGTTGGTCATGGGTTCGAATCCGGAAACAGCCTCTTTGCATATGCAAGGGTAAGGCTGCGTACAACATCCCTCCCCCATACCTTCGCATAGCGAAGAGCCTCCGGGCAATGGGGTACGAAGTTTTTTTTTTTTCTTTCATAATGTCACTTGGTCTATGGACCCGTGTCTATTGGTTACTGAATCAAACTGATTGTGACCAGTGAATTGTTTTGGGCCAAGTATACCTACCTAGTGTCAAGTTTGTCAAACTCGATAATCTGTGTAAACTTTTGGAACTTTGATAGACTTGACTTGTAAAATCGTAAGAGTTTTCCTGGAAAAAAAATAATATTAAAAACCTATTAGTGGCATATATGCATAAAATAATACTCTTAGCACAATAATAATTCAACATTTCAACTCCATAATAAAGTAGAGTAGCAACCCACAATAATAAAGTGCGATAGTACAATAGTGCCAATTAAGACCAACCTACATAAATGACCAAATCATTTATTAGTTTCAAAACTGAAAACATTTCAGAAGAGTATTTCTTCAAATCATTTGTGTCCTAGTAAAACAGTCACTGTGGGGTCAATGAGGGGCAAAAATTCCATTTGATTTCAAACTTTAACTCGCTTCTTGACTCGAGAATTTATGTGAGTTTAAACTAGTTAAAGAGTTTATCTAAAAAATTAACTCGTTTTCTCTACCTTGAATTGTAAACTTGTAACAGTTTACTAGCTAACTTGAGAGTTTGACGGCCTTTCCTAGCATTGAAAAATTGAACTACATTAATGCATTTGAGCTTGCTTGTATATTGAGACATCATATTTTGTTCAGTCTGAGGTGGTAGTTGTTAGTTGTCCTTGCACATTGGTACTTCTATTAAAGAAATCCTTGATGTTGATATTGTTTTTTAGGCTCAAAAGTTTAAATAATCAATCAAGTCTTGTCATCAAATATGCTAGTGTGGTTCTTAGATTGCCATTAGCTTTTGATAGTGAAGATCTCTAACGAGTTGTGATGATTGCATGATGCATGGTTAAGTTGAAATGCTTCTTGATTTTCCCAAAGATATCCTTTAAGGATTCCAATTTTTTCCCCCAAAGAAATGAGCCTTGATCTGGAAAATCTATTGGGACATTATGCTATGATTCTGTAGTACCTTTTTGACCTAACTAAACTTTGGCTACTTTGTTTGCTCGTTTGTGTGGCTTGACATCAGTTATCTGGATAGAGGCAAGATGAACTTGACTCCTTATGAAATATTCACTACCCTTATAGTTTAGGGATTTTTTTGGTTGATATTTATTAGAATTGGGAATGGACTAGGCCTAACTCAATAGTCTCACTCTCAAAAGTTAGCTTAAGGGTGGACAAAGTCATTAGAATGAGTATTTGGTCATAGCCTTAGCCAATGAAGGATCGTACCACACCTCTCATGCCTAGGCCTGTACATTTGGATCATGAGGTTTTTAGGATTGGACATCTTATGGCTCAACATTAGGATTGAATTGGTTTTGATGCTGTATTAGAGTTAAGAATAGACTTAGCCTAACTCAACCCCAAAAGCTAGCTCAAGGTGAAAGGATTGCTCAAGCCATGATAGGGACTATTTTGGTCATATCTCTTGCTGATGTAGGATCTTAACAGTATTCACTGAAAGCTGCTATAGAGTCTGCTAACAGTATGGCCTTTTCTTATCTAGTGTTCACCCCTCTCATTAGTCATTACTTGAAAAAAATTTCCCTTCATATTAGTAGGCCAATTATTCATGAATTAGATTTCTGATTGTATTTGTTAACTTGTTGACCTTATGATTGCTAATATTTGGCATGAATCATTTATTTCCTATGCTGCTTATTTGCATTGCAGGTTGTTGAGGAGAAATCCAATGGGTGCACTTGGATATTCCAATTTGAAGCCATCTCTAAAGAAGATAGCTGAATCTACTGATGGTCGTCCTTCTGAGATGAGTGTGGTTGCTGCCTTGAGAAATGGCGAAGTTCTTGGCAGTCAAACTGTTTTGAAAAGTGATCACTGTCCTGGATGTCAACATCCAAGATTACCCGAGAGAGTGGAGGGAGCACCAAATTTCAGAGAAGTTCCTGGGTTTCCAGTTTATGGGGTGGCAAATCCAACTATTGATGGTATTCGATCTGTCATTCGTAGGATTGGTAGCTCCAAAGGTGGACGCCCAGTACTTTGGCATAATATGAGAGAAGAACCTGTTATTTACATCAATGGGAAACCATTTGTTCTTCGTGAAGTTGAAAGACCATACAAAAACATGCTGGAATACACGGTAAAAATTACTTTGAATCTTTTACATACCTCTTCAATAAACTTTCAGGTTAAGGAAAGTGGTAGTGCAAACTAGATGTTGATTTTAGAAAAGTTGGTCTCTCCTGTGGTTTTCAATTCACTAGTTCATATACCTCATTTGGCTTTCCAAAATTATCTTGTAGACTGCAGTATGTCAATAGGATGTTGTCATTCTGTTGGCATGAGCTGGTGCATAATAGGGAGAATAGAGTGTCACTGGCATGGTGATATGTGTGTACAGTGTTGCCTTTATTATTTCTGCCAAAGATGCGATTGTGTCATTATAATACCGTCTGCTAGCTCTTAACTGCTTTACCTTGTATGAACACAGCACAGTTTCACTCCGAAATAATATTATGTGAGATAAACTGCAGAACTTATAATGTATGGTCTTGTCATGTGATTTGCTCTGACCTATCATACCCAAAGATTGAAATATGAAATTCATAGCTGAGTGTCGGTTGTAGGGGATATGTAACTGCACATGTGCACATACCTACACATACAGCATTGGTTGAATGCAATTTGACCCTATAAAATCTGGCCAAATCCCCTTCACTTTGTTTGCTGCAGGTTAGGGGAAATTTCAAAAAATATACACATTCATGCTAATGCTGAAGTAGATATAGCATGAAGCATATCTAAGTAGAATCTAAGATGCCATTTGGTGCCTCATAATTTCACAGCAGTTTGTCAATTTTGTGCCAAATTCTCTGAATTGGATATTGCAATTTGTGCTTTCAGGGAATTGGTCGTGAAAGGGTAGAGAAAATGGAGGCTCGATTAAAAGAAGATATCCTACGAGAAGCTGAACAGTATGGCAATGCAATAATGGTTATCCATGAAACAGATGATGGGCATATATATGATGCTTGGGAGCACGTCACTTCTGAAATGATTCAAACCCCACTTGAAGTTTTTAAAAGCCTGGAGGCTGATGGATTTCCGATTAAGTATGCACGTGTTCCCATCACTGATGGAAAAGCTCCTAAAAGCTCTGACTTTGACACTGTGGCTTTCAATATTGCTTCTGCTGCTAAGGACACTGCTTTTGTTTTCAATTGTCAGGTAGTTTCTTCATCCTTTATCTCCTCTTCTGTATTCTTTGTGGACATCTTCATTTATATTTCTGTCTATTGGTTCTTCTCTTGCCTAGTATTTCTCTTTTCGTCTTTTACTGCTAATATCCCTTTCATATATCAGATGGGTAGGGGCAGGACAACCACTGGCACTGTCATAGCATGCCTTGTGAAACTTCGAATTGATTATGGAAGACCTATTAAAATATTGAGAGATGATATGACCCGTGAAGAAGCGGATGGGGGTTTCTCGGGTGGAGATGAAGTTGGGGGCTATGTTACTGCATTAACTCCTGATACTTTGCAAATAATGCCTGACGAGAAACAAAGTCATGCTTTTGGTATAAATGACATTCTCTTGTTATGGAAGATAACAGCATTTTTTGATAATGGGGTGGAGTGCCGGGAGGCCTTAGATGCTATTATTGATAGATGTTCTGCACTTCAAAACATTCGCCAAGCTGTTTTGGAATATAGAAAAGTATTCAATCAGCAACATGTTGAGCCTAGGGTAAGGAGGGTGGCATTATATCGTGGTGCTGAGTACTTGGAACGGTACTTCCGTCTTATTGCTTTTGCAGCATATCTTGGAAGTGAAGCATTTGATGGGTTTTGTGGACAAGCAGAATACAAAATGGCATTTAAGAATTGGATGCATGAAAGGCCAGAGGTGCAGGCTATGAAATGGAGCATCAGATTGAGACCAGGGCGATTTTTTACTGTCCCTGTAATTTTTTTTTCCTACTTAAAGTTATTTTTCTCCTGCCCCCAAAGGATTGAAGTAATTAATATTTCCTATTGTCATTTAATTGTAGGAAGAGTTGAGAGCACCACAAGAATCTCAGCATGGAGATGCAGTAATGGAGGCTTTCGTCAAAGCCCGGAGTGGTTCTGTTCTTGGGAAAGGCTACATACTGAAAACGTATTTCTTTCCTGGTCAGAGAACTTCTAGCCACATACAAATACATGGTGCACCACACGTTTACAAGGTAAGCCTACATATGTAAGGACTGATAAAGAAACAAACTATCATCAAATTTGTGATCCAGAGGGTCAGGCAACACATCCAGTGGAGACCTGCAGGATCATAAGTTGTTGGTAGAATTAGCATCTTTAATGTGTTATTGGTGTAAGTGTATTCATAATTCGGTTGCAGATTTCATTCTGATATTTGTTATCTTGTAATTGGATAATCTCATCTTCCACTGTTACGTTAGAGGTGGTTTTGAGTATCCTTTCTAATTATAGAATAGCAAGTCTTTTCATTGTTTTATTAAATTTAAAGGCTACCGTAGTGACATATATAAGCTTGTAAATTTCATCTTGATATTTCTTTTATCAACATAAGTGATATCATGGCAACCAAAAGAATTGGTAACAGAGTGCGATATATACAGGGTTTCTATGTCCAAAAGCTGGCCTCATTGTTTTAAAAACTGAAACTTACCTATTGCCAGATTAATCTGTTGAATTGTGAACTGGCCTGGTTATCAGTCTTTTGCCCCTGTAGATTGAGAACAGTGAAAAATTTGTCAACACTGGATTGAAACAATCAAAATACAGTTATAAAGTTATTTTTATCATTATGAATTGTAATCCATAAGTTTATGTATCTAATATCAATTTCTTTTTTTGATCTAATAATATATGAGCTTTACAATTACAACAATATTTTACTGATTGGGAAAGCTTATGGCCATTTTGTTTGAGAAAATGTTTTCTATTTTCATTTTCTGTTTTAAGTTTGTATAGGAAAAGTGAAAGCATAAAATGGAAAGGGAAAACAATAAAAAATGTTTTTACTGTTTCCTATATAAACTTTTTAAAACAGGAAACAAAGTGAAAATAATGTGGCACTTTTGTAAATAAAAGTGAAAATAGAAAACGAAAACAAAAAATGTTTTGTCAAACCAAACAACCCTTTATTTTCTTGGAAATAATCATTTCTTTTATTCAAAAGCTCTCTCAAGATGACAAAAAAAGGTGTTTAGTTCAACATAAACTGAATCAGAGATGTACTTAGACTATTGTATGTATTTAAATTCACTTACTATTAGATGTAACCCCTGGGCATGTCAATTCCCATGTCCACCTTGGCTCTGATCCCCTGCAATTCTTCATGGCATACACTCTCACAGTAGGAGATTGCTAACATTTTTAAAAAAACATCGTACCCCATTGTCCAGAGGCTCTTCGCTATGCGAAGGTATGGGGGAGGAAAGTAACTACCTACCTTTGAAAAGTAGGGAAGAAGTCTTATGATTTGTCCTTTGTACGAGTGTGTGAATTTTCACATGCTTATTATTTTTCTTGTGTGCATTATGAGAAGAGTATAATCAATGGAAATATAATGTGATATGGCGACTTTGGAAATATCATTATGCCTAAAACTTTTTTTCCCTGCCCAAGGTTGATGAATTCCCTGTGTATAGCATGGCAACTCCAACCATCTCTGGTGCGAAGGAGATACTATCCTATTTGGGTGCTAAGCCTAAAGCAAATGTCTCATCTGCTCAAAAAGTGATATTGACTGATCTGAGAGAGGAAGCAGTTGTCTATATCAAAGGCACTCCCTTTGTCCTAAGGGAGTTGAACAAACCTGTTGATACACTCAAGCATGTTGGAATCACTGGTCCTGCAGTATGTCATCTTGTACAATGTGTCTATTGGAACATATCACAAAATATAATATGTTGCACAACTCATGGTAACTGCAATGCAGGTGGAACACATGGAAGCACGATTGAAAGAAGATATACTAGCTGAGATTAGACAGTCTGGTGGGCTGATGCTGTTTCATCGTGAAGAATATGATCCTTCAACAAATAAGTCCAGCGTCGTTGGATACTGGGAAAATATTTTGGCAGATGATGTGAAAACACCTGCAGAAGTTTATTCCACCCTGAAAGATGAGGGATATGATATTATCTATTCGAGGATACCATTAACAAGAGAGAGAGATGCTTTGGCCTCTGACATTGATGCAATACAGTACTGTAAAGATGAGTAAGTATCCTTCTGTGTGTTAAGTGTTTATAAAGTTTGCTGATATTTTTTTTTCCTTGTGTGGACTGTGTCCATAAATACATTAACTAACCTATGGCTGTTAATAATTTAGCGGATGACTTTCTCTCCAAAATGCAATCACTAGAATCTAGTATTGTAAATTTATGATGGTTTGGATTATCACTAATGTATGGTGCTACTATCTAATGGGTTAAGGGAAGCAAAGATAAGAGTTGCTTTGTTCTTAATATGTTCCATGGGCATCTGTCTGCGTTCTGTTTAGGAACAATATCAATTGTTATTCTTTTGAAGTTATTCCTAGTTTATTTTTAATAATATACTTCTAAACTCTTGCCTTTTGTAGCTCTGCAGAGAGTTACCTTTTTGTATCACACACAGGTTTTGGGGGAGTTGCATATGCAATGGCCATAATCTGTATTAGACTAGGCGCAGAGGCAAGCTTTGCGTCCAAAGTCCCACAGCCATTGTTTGGTCCTCATCAGTGTGCTGCAACCGAAGAGAACTTGGCCTCTCGAGCTTCTAATGAAGCAGCACTCAAGATGGGTGACTATCGTGACATTTTGAGCCTTACAAGAGTTCTCATACGTGGTCCCCAAAGCAAAGCAGATGCTGATATTGTCATTGAAAGGTTATAAGCCAAAATTTGATCCCAAACTTTACTACCCTTATGATATTACCTATAAGAAAACATGTTTATCATCAAAGTGGATGTCATAATTATGTTCTTTCTGACCTTATTTTACCTTTGCAATTACTTTTTGTTTCGATCTTTGTGGTTATGAAATTTAGTAGATTTTGCTTCATTTTCCTGAAAAAAAATTAAATTGATTTGGAAACAGTTTAAATTATTTATTTTCATTGGATGTACTGAATTTTTCTTTGTTCAATAGATGTGCAGGTGCAGGGCATCTACGAGATGATATTCTTTATTATCATAAAGAATTTGAGAAGTTTACAGATGGTGATGACGAGGAACGAGCATATCTTATGGATATGGGTGTCAAGGCTTTGAGGTAAACTTACCTTCCCCACCTACTCAGTAATCAACATTAGTGTTAGAATTGGTACAATTGCACCACTCAACAACATTATTTTGATCATTACAACATTATAATCAATTATTATATAAAACTTGCTTGTGAAGTTTTGGAAAGTTAAAACAAGAATTAGTATAAGATCAAACAACCATTACTTTTGTTTCTTTGAAAAGTATAATTATATTCTAATTTCAATAAATGTTAATAGTGTAGAAAACTGTTTGAATAAACCATAATATCTTGCAATATTTTAGAGTATTTCTTCTCTTAGGATTAGATTCTCTATTTTCTTAGTTTCTTTGTTTCCTAATATTATATGATTGGTTAACGTATTTAGTTAGGATTATTAGTTAGTAAAAATTAGAGTTAGTACTTCAGTTTTATTAATGCATCACATCATCATAAGTCAACATCAATTTGATTGAATTTAGTCTTTGTTCACTCTTTTCTTCCTCCTACATCTAAAACCCCATAATTACAAGGCATCAAAGTGGTACCATTTTTAGGACTTGTCTCACCTTTCTTCCACTACCAAGTTCCTAAATGTGAAGCTCTCTTTATTTTACATGTTTTTTCCACTTCAAAATTAGTTGTCTCTCGCATTTGATATTCAGGTGTCCAAGGAAACTCCTCTTTCTTGTTTAGAAGTTACCGATCAGCCTCATAGGCTATTGGCCATCTTCAACATGTTCACAATGCTAAAATTGGTTGTTCATAACCTAGCTTAGCACTCTGCACTGTTGACCAATGCTGCCTTTCTGACCAGCGACTTTATCAAAAAGGTTTGTTCTATGTTCCTACAAAACCCAGAATCCCACTGCTATGCACATTAGATGATTTTGTCGTTGCTAGCATGTGAAGGCCTAGCTAGCACCACCCTGTCAATCTTGGTCTTGCCACTTCCACCATTTTGTTCACCGACATCCCTTGGATCTATTCTAGGGTTCAACCCATCCTTACCTGGTTCTAGTTTGTGGTTATTGAGAAACCCTATTTGAGTTTGTTGGGGGACATGTTTTGCTGCTGTTTTTAATCCCATTTCTCTGTAAACTCTTTCTCTTGACGTTTCCTATGTCCAAAATCCCACAATTGTGGGAGATCAAGAACCTACAAACTCAAAAACTCGTTCTATTAGGTGGAATTTCTAACATGATTCCTCACACAAGAGCCTTTTATTGTATTATATTTCTAACCCACCTTCTGTTGAAATCAAACTTTTATTAGAAGAACTGGGTAGTGGGGATTGAACTCTAGAGCACTTGATCGTAGAGGCATTGATACCATATTAAGAACCAACAGAGTCCCAAATGCCTTAGTTGTAAAGGTAAAGACTTGTAATTGGTTTTATATTAAATTTCTAACAAAATCAATGCTTGATTATGAAACTTTTGAACTGATGCACATTAAAAAAAAAAAATAGAAGCTTTTGAACATGATGTACATGATACATTCAATCCAATGGTGGATATTGTAAAAAAATAATTTTATAATACTTTCAACTCTATGTATATATTATATAATAGTTATACACACGTGGCCAGTGAATGTTGGCTTTTATATTTGTCGCATGTTGATGTAGGACATATATTATTTTGTTGTGTAGCTATTTTATGTTTCCCCCATCATTTGCAGGCGATATTTTTTCCTGATCACATTCAGATCTTACCTTTACTGCACCTCTCCTGCGAACATGAAATTTTCTGCATGGATGGATGCAAGACCTGAGCTTGGTCATCTATGTAACAATCTTAGAATTGATAAATAATATAGCAAAGCTTATAGTTATGTTAATAATGTACAGTTAGCATTTCGACATCCACTTCTTTCCCCTCCCCCTAGCCTGTCCAATACCCTAAAAATACATACTAGTTTGCAAACTTATGGCTCATAGGCAAAACAACGCATCCTTTAGTCAGCTTCTTTCTGACATTGGGGGCAAATATGGTACATAACTGTTGAAGGAGGAGCAATATCTGTTCGCGAAATCAAGTAGTCCAGAGCACAAGAATTTAGTTCACTGGACTCAATGAGCATTAGGTTACACTGTTAAGAGACGTTACATATTTTTATATATTGTATTGCTATTTTAGGGAGATTTGATTATAGGATCGGTGTAGTTAATTAGATTAATTACGTGGTCCTCCATGTCTTTGATTATTACTAGTTTCAAATCCATCTAGTATCTGTATAACCATTGGAATATGTTAGGTGGTAATTCTGCCAATGAACTTGGATGTATAACCGTATGAGAAGATATGGCCATCAATTTGAATAGTATGAAACTCTTGCCAATTCCCCTAATTAAAAACATTTCGAATGCCACAGGAGATACAGATTAATCAAATTATTTGTCTTAGACAACTAAGAAATTTACCTATCTCTAATTATTGAATTCCAGCAATTGAATGAAATTTTGAAAGGACAACAATATTATATGAATGTTATGCCGTTTACGTCAGTTTTAACTTTTAATGATTCTCTTGTTTGTTAGTGATAAATCACTTAAGACATTAATGATTTACTAAAAGAATGATATTTATATAACCGTATGTATTTTTTTTTTCTGTTGAAGATAGTATTTACCTTCCTTTCTTTATCTGTAATCAATTAAAAAATGTTAAAATAATTATGACTAAAATATTTTTTCTCATAAAATAAAAAATATTCATTTTTGGCCTTGTAAATTTGTTGTATGTTTTAGTCCCTATAAAATTGAAATATATCATTGTTTGATTTGGAATTAAGTTTGGCTTAATTGACCTTATCTTCAACTCATATAATGGTATATTTTAACTTTATAGGAATTAAAAACATCCTAAAAATATTTTAAGAGGATGTATTGGATTATGATTTAAAATAATTTTAAAAGATTTGTGGTATTTAATCAGTATTTTTAAATAATATAAATAAATCTTGTGATATTTAATTATGACTTTTAAATTTTTTTAAGCAAGACAACAAAATTTAATAATATTCAATTAGGATTTTTTTATAACTCATAATAAGTCATTTGATATTAAAAAATATACAAATTTTGATGGATTATTCAATGAATTTTAGTATAAAATATTTATCAAACAATCTTATTCAAACACTTGAAATTTTGTTAGCCTTTTTTCCTTTTTTTTCTCTACTGATTACCATACTTTCATTTTTTTCATCATACATATCCTCTTTTTTCTTTAATATTCTTCAAAAGGCATATATTATATATATTTTTCTTATTCTTTTGGAATAAAAAAATGTCAAATATACTTCTCTCCTCTGTACTTTTTTATTTGTTTTATAAATTAAATTAATGTTTGTCTTATGTGATAAGACTAATTATGCTTTTCTTATATTAATTATGATCATCATTTGCTCGATGTAATATTTTCATAAGTGTATCCCTTAATTTCGTCATCCCCATGATTCAATAATCTTCCTAATAATGCTCCTATCAATTTTTCACCATCACTAGTCTCTTAAAGTATGTTTGGATAGAAAATTTTAACTGAGGAAAGTAATTTATTAGAGAATTTGAATTTCTGTAATCTAGAATTCATTGTTTGGATGTTTTTTTGTGAAGAATTTAAAATTTTGGAATTTTAAAACAGAATTTTAAACAACTAAAAATCTGGAATTTTAATTTCCTTCTAAAAGGTGAGAAATTAAAATTCTCTTCTTACAATCTTCTTCAAGAAACACCGTATGAGATTGTGGAACATCGATCGGATCTGAACGTAGAGGAACACGTATAACTAACACACAAATCATATTTTTTCTTTTTTTCATTCATTTTTTTTCACCCTCATAATTTTAACTTTTTTATCCAAACACAAAATTTTGAAAATAAAAGAATTTCAATTAAAGTATTTGAAATTTTTAGAATTTAAAATTTTTCAAAATTTTAAATTTCTCTATCCAAACACACTCTTATAGTATATACTTATTATTACATCCCACTTAAACATGTCATTAGATTTATTTGAAATAATTATAGTAATTAAAAAAAATAATGTATAATTTTAAATCTATTATTCAAATCCAAAAAGTAAGAATGAAAAATGTTATTACAAAAAAAGTTAGTATATGATAATATAAAATTAGAATTAATATAATTATTAAAAGATTTAAAAAATTATATTAGTTTTACTTTTTTTATCCAAATATCATCTTTTCTTATTATTTTTTTTTTCACTAACTCTTATAATTATGAATATATTTTTAAAAATTCACATAATCCTTTCAAATCTTATAAATTTATAATCTTTTCAAATCTTTGAATTATTATGATATAAATCCATTAAAATTTAAACTATCATAAAAGTCTTTATAGAATTTTGATAAGTCATAATATTTGTGCATAATTTTTAAAATCCACTAACTTTTTTATATTAAAATAATCTTTTAAAAATTCACAAATTTTTTTATAATAAAATAATATTTTTAAATCCTAATTATATACCCACTCTTACGACAACAAATGAACATTCTCTTTTGTTTTCGACTCCCGTTATCCTCAATTACATTCTTGTCAATGATGTTAATTGTTCTCTTCAATGCAATGTTCATATCACATGTACGATAGTCTCTAGCTATTTGTTAACACGTAAGGCTATAACAGAATAGAAATAAAACTATAGAAGTTAATTTCCTGTACAATGTATCGATGTCTATAAGCCTAAAGTTTTCCCTTTCACTTGCTACCAAGCAAAGCAACACTAAATTGGTAATGTTGAAACTTCTTTTCATTTAACCATCTATATATTTTCTTTTGTTTAACCATCAATATTAAGACTTTTTCTAACAATGCCCAAATGGGATCCAGGTAAAATGGTAGGACATTATATATCTCATGAGTTTTCACTCAATCCGCAAACGTTGGAAAAACCTGCATGTGAACAAACTTCTCAATATCAAGCCTTTCAACAATCTTAGCATAGGTAAACTCAACATCAGGAAATTAATTGATCAAAGAAGTTGAATTCAAGAAAAGGCAAGTTCAGAGAAGAAGTCCATTAAAATAAAGGACTTGAGTTGACTCGTTCATCCTTTTACGGCGAAAAAATCCAAACACCACCTTCCTGTTAATTGCCATCTCTCAATTTAAATGCCACAAATTTGCCCGAGTGTCATTACTACTAAAGTTTCTATAACTCCCCCGCCTATATTAACCAATTGTGATGAGTATATATTGCACATTAAGATTTAGATGATGGGAAAACAGCCCCAATTCAAATTAATCCAATCTTAAATTCCTAATGATCCAATAGTGCCGAGTATTCCCCAGGCTAGCATAGCACATTCAAACTCCTACCAAAGGCATACATATTTCCTGATTAATGAATGTACATATACATCAGAAAATTACCCTCACTAATGATCGCGAGTGGGCTGAAAGAAGATGTCGAGCATTATGCAGAAGAGCATTGGCTTCCTCATTTGAAGCATCGAGTGCACGCAGTTCTCTGATTCTTCTTGCCATTTTTCCACTTGCTCCTTGTGAATCCTGAATATTGTAAAGTTAAAGTTAAAAGGATCGTACCCACAGAAAGTCAATAGTATTAAAAGTAAAAGATGTTTAGTGACAACTTCACAGCTCACATAATCAGTTTCTCTTCAAATTCATCGCTTAGCTCCTTCAACATTGTTTTCCCTGATTCTAGGAGCTCAGATACCTACATGCAATCCATCATTCAGCAAGTCAAAAAGTTAGGTGACCTTTTTATACACTACGATTCCAAGCTTTACACGGTGTTCGGTGTATAACTATATATAGCTACCCTCTGAGTATAACTCTCAATCTTCTCAAGAATAAGAGAGACCACTGAGTTCCATTTCTTCAGATCCAGCAATGTTGGTCTCGAATTCTTCCTCCTCTACAGTCTTTGATTCTGCTTCATCTCCCGCCTTTTTCTGCCACCTCATTTTTTGTGGAAAAAAAAATCGAAAAAGTAAAGGATGCTGAAAAGAACGGAAGGTAAATTCAAGACAGAGAAAAGATTGAAAGACGATGAAACAAATACCTCATGTTTCATTCGTTTCCTCATAGCTCCGCTCTCTGTGCTTTCCCTTTGAGTTGACATCGGTTACGCCTAGAGATACTAGCCTAAAAAGCACTTTTACGCCTATAACCGAAACATTCACAAAAT
>NW_021143590.1:0-13896 GCF_004193775.1 Glycine soja
TGCGGATGTTAATATTTGTACTGGGTCGACCAAATGAAATGCCATATCCATCCCATCCACTTTTGATGGAAATTAAATCATCACCGGTGCTTATATAACAGTCTTCAATGCATACATTGTCTGAAGAATCTGGACACAATTAGGAGGTATATGTGAGAATATGATTAATGTTTTGAAAGAAAATTGTGAAGGACATTGGTGCAGTTTCAAGTGTCAAGTAGAGGGCACAGAAGTTAACCCAGACAAGAAAAAACGCAACTACAGTAGGAGATACATATAGCTTTATTTCTATGAATATAGGCACCACTACCAACACAATAACAACGATAGCCTAATCCCACTAGGTGATGAATGTATTGCACCACTTTTTTAGAAATTAGACCTCCTTTGGTCCAGATGAAAATTTCCCTTTAAAACAAATCATGAAAACATTGGATTGTTGAAAATTAATCTAGAATAGATATGCATTGTTGATTACACAGGGTATGACTTTTCAGCTTAAGGGAGAAACCTCACCTGGATTAATGCCATCTGTATTTGGTGAACTAAGAGGAGCAATGATTGTGACGTTCTGAATTGTTACATGGCTGTTCATCCAGAAAAAACAGTTTCAGATCTCCCCCTAGTCATGAAAGCTTCACTATTGCATAATTTTAAAACGGTAATTTAAGTGCATGAAGTTCAGCAAATAAGTATGGATAAATTCAATCCTTCTTAAGGGAACAAACCTGCAGTATACAGGGTGAATAGTCCAAAATGGTGAATTCATGAAAGTTACATTTGAAATGAGAACCCCAGTTGAATTCATCAACTCAACCAAATGAGGACGTGTATAATTCAGTGTTTTGTTCCAAAAATTGTTCCACCAGATACTCCCTTGACCATCTATAGTTCCATTGTTACCTTCATTGGGATACCCAATGGCGTTAATAAATTGAAATTCAACAAAGATTTTTTTTTTCACACCCATTGCAGGTGCATACACCTTGGGAGGGAAGAGAGAGACAGGAAGAAAGGAGAAAAAATAATAAATGTGATAGGTGATGCAGTATGGAAAGAAGAGGTAGAGACAGGTGAAAAAGGGTGTCAGAATATGGGTGTGATTGAAATATATGAATAGAAGATAATTCCTCATTGAATATTACCAACCTGTTATGACAACATCAGTTAAATTGCGTCCATAAATGAGGCTTCTATGCCTTCCACCCGGCAACTCCCTTCCATGACCATATGATGGTAGAGGATCCACAACTGGCCAGTCGTCAGAGTTCTGTAACAAGCATGATATGGCATTTATGTCACATGCTACATATCATAATTGAGACAGCAAGGTCAACAGATTAAACTACCAGTGTATAAAATACAAACATAAATAGATTTTTTAAGCCAAAAATTAAATAATAAGAAAAATCTTGCATCCTAAATTAAACACATATGTAGCTCAGGAAGTACCTATTGTTAATTAACTACAGTA
The DNA here is from genome assembly GCF_004193775.1 of Glycine soja. Lineage (NCBI taxonomy): Eukaryota > Viridiplantae > Streptophyta > Magnoliopsida > Fabales > Fabaceae > Glycine > Glycine soja. Next base: position 1,475 of record NW_021143590.1, read on the forward strand.
AAACACTGCCAAATTGATTAATACACATAATTGTGTCTATGCTGAAACTGACATCAAATTATGTCATAATCACATCGCAGGCAAACCAGCAAAGCAAACACACATTTGGCAGATATGCTAAATTTCCTTTTCCTTGCATTTCACCATATTATTTACAATGAGCAGATTACCATTGATCCAAGAATTACTGCATCGTTGTCCAACCACAAAGTTAGATGACTGATGAGATCAAAGCTTCCTGTTAACCACCGGCCAGCCGGGACGAAAAGCTTGGCTCCACCTTTGTCCGCAAATGAATTTAGGTAGAAGATGGCATTCTGAAATGCTATTGTGTTGAGAGTGATCCCATCGCCAACAGCTCCAAATTCAGTAATACTGACACTGTGAGGCCGGACTTCGTACGAGTTTATCTGATTGCAGCATGAGCTGCTCCACACTGTCCATGTGCTACAACTGAACAATGCAAGAACCAAAAACCCATCCACCAACTGCAAGAGAAAAGTGCCACCATCGGTTAGACGTCTTCTCATAGTGGAAAATATCATTTTTTATAAAACCATAAGCAACTGAAACAAGAGCAGTATCTTAGCAAGCATCAATATTATGAAATTACAGAATTATAGAAGACTGATTGAAGAATTTCGAATTGATGAGTTGATAATCTACTTAGATCAGCTACATTTCATCAAATAGTTAAATAAACAAAGAAGATATTTTAAAATACCAGGAAAGCAACATAGAAAAGTAGAAAACCAAAGACCAATCAGTTCACATTGACCACTTCTTCAAGCATGAGTGATAACAAGTAACACAAATTAAATTAGACAGCGGAGAATCCCATGAATGGTGTTCTTGATCTGTGTACAAAATTTTGTTTTAGATCTTACTACTCCACCCACTACAACACTAAGCTTGACAGTGGAAACCAAAAAGCAACATTGGATTGAGACCACTCAAGGGCAAAGGTAGAGGGAATAAAAAAGCAATAAGCCAATAAGCAAACACAAACTCACTCACAGTTGAAAGTCTCTTCATATGAGTGAGATCCACTTTGTCCCGTTTGACCAGAAGCAGAGCTTTTGAGCCACCCTCAATGACCAATTTGAAATCCTCCTAGTGATGGAAAAAGGACCAAAGAGAGAGAGAGAAGCTTTGGTTTATTGATCAAAATGGTGAGATAGAAAGGAGTGTGATGCTGAATACAGTGATGGTGATTGGATGGGTCAATTTGAGGACACAGCAGCACCACCCAACCCAAGTAAAAATCATGGACAGAGACTGTTGATGCCCCTAAAAAATTAAGCAGTAGGACCCCCTTCTCAGTATGTCGCTCTATCTTCCTCCAAACTCTTTCTTTCCTTTCTTTCTCTCTCTCTCTCTCTCTCTACCATTGTGGAAGAAGCAACCAACCCAGAAAGACACCAACATAAAGCAATGATTTTGAAGACAGAACTCGCTATGAAGAAACTGTTGTAATCAGTTGATCGCGGTGTCTGGTTTTGGGTATTTCACCGATGATGAAGCGGTGACGCTGACTTCCGAAAAAGGGAAGAAAGAGACAGAAACAGAGACAATTGCAGAGGCTTGCATGATGCACTCACCACATTGCTCGCGTGTTTCTCGGGATAACCTACGAATGAATCTATGATTTTGATCGTAAAACAATTTATAGTTCGTACGTAATATATGATTAATCTACCTTTTCAAACACTCCATCTCCCTGATCAACGGCTCTATTCTCTTGTTTGTTTTATTATTTTGATTTGTAGAATACAATTTGTAACGCAAACAGGGGAAGACGTGAGCCATACATGTGCAAGCAAGAAAGGAACGAACAATAGTACAGAATAGCCAAATATACCACAAACCAGTTTGCATTCAATATCTATTAAGTATTCTCTAAGTTTATCGATAGTTGATATTTAAAATCTATGATCTATAATCTACTGTTCTCTTAATGTAACAATCTGTAAGAAAAAATTATCCAAATTCACTATCATTTTAGTTTTTTTTTTTTTTTATATAATACTATTTGAAAGAAAGACACGAAGTCTTTATTTTTATTTTAAAAAAAAATAGTTGAAAAAGATAGTGGTAACAATTTTTGTAGGAAAAGTGAAATAAAAATAGTTATATATATTGAAGGATAACTTAGAAATAAGAAATGTATGCATCGAATGGAGTAATTGTTTTTATTAATAATTAATTATAGATTAATTATTTTTTTCAATTATAATCCTTATAATATTAAGCTACAAAATAAAAGATAATTAACCATGATTATGAAATTAATTTATAAAATTATTATTCTCTTTCATTTATTTATTAATTTTTCTTTTTTATATAAAATAACCTCAGAGTACCTATGTAATTGAATAAAAGGAGTATTAGTTTTTCATTTATCTACTATATATAATATATTATTGTTATTATTATGATAAAATTTATAACCTATAGCACTTAATTTTTTTTTACAATGACAACAATAAAAATTAAATTAAGTTCTAGTATATTTATCCCAACCTCATTACTAAATGGAGTCTAATGTCACTCAAATTAAAACATATACCAATGATAAACTCTTATAATATTAATATTTTTTAACCTTTAGTGTTATTATTTTTAGACGTTGTTATCCCTCAAACTTATTGCACTCTCTTTTCATGTCACAATTGAAATTTTACCCTTTAGATAACATACATTTTTTTTTTATGATTTTCATATCTCTTGCTGGTGATGTATAATTTGTAACATGCATTTGATGAAATTATGTACATGAGTATCAAATAGAACTATTTGTATGAAATCTTATCTTGATAAAATCTTTAGAACACTCATAAATATCAAACACATTTAGAGAAAATGAATGGATGGAAATGATTTTCCAAAGTTTCATGCCAAGCCTCATTTAAAACTTTCAAAAACACCTTTGTTAGGATGCTACTCCTAAACAACTGAAAATAACCCTAAAATCCTAAGGAATAGAAAAGCTAAAAGGCCAATAAGATAATTTATTTTATTCATATGCTCATAAGCAAAAGAGGAATACAATATAACCTAATGATTGCCGATAACAATCGTACAAGTATCTTCATTCACTTTTAAGAAATTTAATAATAGGTCTTTTATTTATGCACAATCAAGCAAGAAGAGAGTGATAGAGAAGAACCAAATTACACTAATATCAATTTGATAATTGCTTGCTATGTGATGTTTGATTTATTAGGAGGCCATAATAAGAGGCATCTATTTATGCATAATCGAGCAAGTGAAATATACAGGACTTTTAAAGCGCAGTAAATAAAAAGGACTTTTTAAAGCAATTATAAAAATTAATAGTTTATTGTGTATAGTGATTTATAATTCAACGATACTATAAAATATTTTATTATGTTAATTGAACAACAATATAAAATATTGTTTGTGTGTCTAATCATGTTATAAAGTAAAATTATTAAATTCTTATAAAAAAATAAAATTATTAAACTAAATTGAATGACAAAATAAAATCAAGACTTTTAAAGGAATAACTAATTGACAATATAAATCTTCTCATATTATCAATGAGATTAAAATAATTTTTTAAGGAAACTAAATTGTATTTATGTTATTTTTTTTGTTACAAAACATAATTATGTTAGTTAAAAAAAACAAGTTAAGGGATAAGAAGTAGAAATCTCCCTATTTTTTAACAAAGAATTATTATGTTAATTTAGTTAAATGTATATAAGATTACTAAGTGATCTTTTTTTATCAGCAAAAATTACTAAATGATCTAACTTGATTGATTGAATTGAGTGTGCAAATTACAAATTATCGTAAATCTTTTTGTATCTAATTTAATTCCTGCAAACAAAAAAAAATACTACTCTATATAAAAATCGGGTTGGACCGAGATGAGGTTCGTCATTTATTGGTCAAGCTAAAAATAAGAAAAATGAGGTTCGTCGTTTATTCAGGGTCCCCATTCCAAGATGATAATAAATGAATATGCAGTTCGCAGTTCATGAATCATGAGGATTCAGGACCATCTCACCCTGTTCGCATTGCTGTTACAGTTTTGTGCTTCTTAGAAGATGTGAAAAAGTGAAAACAAATTAAGTACATGTTTTGATAAATGTTACGGTGCCTATTCTAACACAAATTTAACAATAAAAATAAGATAGACATACAAATAAGAATCATAATCTGTTGATAAAAATATTTTTGTCTCAATCATAAAACATGTTTTAATTTGATCTCCACAAAGCCATTTTGGTATAGAAAAATGTAATTGACGATATAATAAATTTTACAACAAAATGTGCAACTAGCGGACTAAAAAGAAAAATGTGTAACATAATTAATGTCGTGATGAAGAAAATAAACACAAAAAATAATATTGCATATAATATTATGTAAATTATTGTATCAATAATACATCTCAAACGAGCATGTACTATTTGAATAAATTATCCATTAGTTTACTCATATATTATAAATCTACTTTATATGATAGATTTGAGTTCTCATTTTAAGTGAAATGTTGTTGGCAGCTATTTTTTAACCAAAGTGTTTTCAAGAGTTTTTTTCTTTAACGTGTGTTTTTAAGATTTTTCTTAATTATTTAGTTTTTTTTTTTCTACGGGAGACAATCTTACTGAACACAAAGTATAATTCCTATGAGTACAAAATTCTTTTAAATCTTTAGCACAATTATTACTCAAGAAATCGTTGTAGTGGTGGAATTTAGGGTAATATAGATGAGGTTCTAAGTTCAAATTTTGGTGCAATCATTATTAAAACTAAATTTAATAAAAGCATAGATGAAGTACAATAAGGTATTGAAATAAGTCATTATTGAGGAAAGTGGCAATAAGAAATTAAGGAACGGAGTAGTCACTTAGATCCAAATGGTTTTTGTCCTTCTCTCTCTATTTTATTTTGTCAAATTTCCTCTCATCAAGTTTGTAGCTCACAGCTAACTTGGTGGACCCACACCACCACTACTAAAAAAGCTTGATTTTACGACGTACACTCTACGACGGTTATTAACAACCGATTTAGAATACGCCACGGTGGTATTTTTGTAATTAGGGGCAAAGTTTTTGGTTTTTACATCGCGATTTACGGCTTTGCTGAAGGACCGTCTTTGTTTAAGTAACCCTAATTAACTGGCGGCTGTGTCGCTGTGGAGGTCGAGCTTGTGAAACACCAGTTCCGGTTAGTCCAGCTGTCTTCTCCGGCCGTGGTTAGCTTGGTAAGTTTACTCCTTTGTGTGGATATTTTTCGATATCAGGGATGACTCCATAGAATGTGTGCTCTTAAACCCATATCTTGCAGATGCTTGGCTACGTTTAGGAAACTGCATTTGGAAAAAAGGGGATCTAACTGCAGCAAAGAACTGCCTCAGTCTTGCATTAGACAAGGTTAGCATAAAGAGTATATTTCATACTAAATTAGCCCTTTTAGAATACTTCAGGCTGTCTTTGATTTTTTGTTTTTTTTGTTTTTGTGTCGTTGTTATACCAAGCTTGGTTTACATAGGATGTTGTCTGCGGAGCATCATTAGCATGTTCATGTTTAGCATTTTTTTTCCTAAATCATAATTCTCTTTCACCAAAAATAATCAAATAGTATAAGATTGCTGTAAGTATTTAACTAAGGTGCATATGTAAGACTCAAAAACATGTTAATTAAGGTGGAACATCCTCAGCATATATGATCCATTGCTTGGTGGTAGCATATAAATTTAGTATATGAACAAACTTAAACAGAGGTAACCAGAGGTAGCAGGCAGACAGTTGAGTAGGGTACCCCAAATTCATCCATATAGCTTTGCTTTCATCACTTATGAGTTGTTTCCCTCCCTTCCCTTCCCATTTCATTCTTCTTTGCAGTCTCGCATAATGTTGCCTTGTATTGACCTCCACATACTGCCATTCCTCCCATCTTTCAGCTAGCCGTTCTCCCTCTAACATTCTTACAACCTCTGACATTATTGGATGATCCTCGGGTGATGCTTGTGTGCAGAGTAATGCACTTTATACAATCTTCTATGTTGTATCATTCATTAAGGTTGAAGTCAACAATAGTCTCTAGTCTTTTCTCCCGCTGCAGTTTGTTAACCTACACAAAACACAATATGGTAAAACCAGTAACCAATATATATAAACTGAATAATAATACAAACCTTACATATGAAGAGAAGCACAAAAACCATGTAGGCAGGAGCATATCTTTTTACAAAAATTACTTCACCTTTTGCTTATCAACATTGTAAAATGCAAAACCATGACTTAGAAAACACAGTTCAACTTATTCCTAGCTTGATAAGCATGTAGAAGTTCAATTATAGAACAGAAAATTCTAGTAGGTCATCACAACCTTGAACTCCCTGTCTATGTGCATGTTTAATTTGAGGTTGAGTGTACCAGATTATGAACAATAATCTGAACCCAATGCTATTCCCTTGGAACAATGTTTCCACCCCTTAGGCATCGTTGTTTTCCACAGAAGAAGGACCTATATTGTCCATGTCTTCTCTGTTGTGCCGTTTTTCTTGTGAGCATTAACTGCTGAAATCCATTTACTCGCGTCAAAACCAGCATCCTTCAAGGTAGATAAGTGAGGTTTCCAACCCTTCAGACCACTACCTGAAGTTATGTCATTGTTGTCTTGACTTTCACAAACAAACTGTGCGTTCTCTGTAGTATTTCTGAGACTCATGTCTGGTAAAACAGTTAAGGAAAAAGGCAGGTTATACTATCTGCAGCATGAGAAAGAAAAAAGTTTATCATGCATCAAGTTTCTTCTTTCTGTCCCAAACAAGCTCAGAATCTGCGAGCACCCAAGTGGCTAAAATGGTCTGAAAGTTTAAATTTGCTTAGTTGATTTTCCCCTCCTTTTAGGAAATGAGGTTTGGTGAATCTGGTTAGGGTTTAAAGGACTAGTCTAGGATTTGTCTTGGGAAAACTGAAGCAAGGAACTTCATGTTCGAATGTTGACCCTGCTACCCTGGATTTGAATATGCTGGTGGAGGAACACTGGAGTGTTGTCTCTGTTGGGACCACTTCGAATCATACCTAAAGTATCTTGATGAATTATGTAGCGCCTGTTATGCTTGGAGTTGTTTATTGTTATGTGGTTTCTCATCGAGGTGCTGAGACAGGTTCTCTGTCATTGCAGAGATAGATTTTCCAATCGTTAGTCAAGGAAAAAAAGACTAAAGAAAGGATTCATAATGAATAATGATGTGTATTAAATAATACTAAATAGGTCTTATCCAAACTCAAGTCTGAATAGGATCCATAAATCAAATATTGAGATTTTCATCCATTGGAGTTGGATGAAAGGCTAATTAATTATACAATTCATTGAGTTCAACACCTATTAAAAATACCAACTCTGATCAATCCAATCCATGCTTAACGGTATGAATTAGTCTGGCATTATTAGCCTTGCTTAATGTTGAAATATGCATGAATGTGGAGCAGTTGGATTTGTCACATGGCTATGCTTTAGAAGGTATAGTATACCCATTTACTTCTTTTGTTTTTTTTTTCTTCATCATGACTTCATCACAGCAGGACTTCATCACATCAATATGATAGATTTTATTTACGATGGCACTAAAGAAGATTGAATAAAGAACTCTGAATTATTCAAATCTCTTTAGACCGATCCTAGTAGGTTCAATCAATATAATAACATGAATTAATTCAGATTTTTAAATATAGAAAACTAAGATGTTTGTATGAACTTGTTTAGATTTTTTTTAGTAAACATGTGCAACTGGTTCACCTAAGATATTATTGGGTGGTTTAAAACTATTATTTGTCCCTGATATCAATCAATTTCTACATCACATATATTCAAGTTTTTTAATTTACAAACAAAAACAATAACACTTGATAACTTGTTTTATAAAGATTAATGAGATTATGTAATTCAAGACTACCTACTAATTTTTCTAGTTCTCTACTGCTAATTAAAACATCATATTTGATCCAACTCATTTTCTAAGATGAGTTAAATTGGCAGTATTCAATCCATGACCAATTTACTTAGCCTGTCTTATTTGATATTTATTTTCTGTATTTTTATTATTGCATTTTTGTACTTCTTATTGTAAATTACATTCTGAATCAACTTTTCAAATGTACGCAAGATGTACGATATACATAACCGTCTTATTTTAGTTTGTCAAAAAAAAAAAGGACTTGTAATGGGGCAAGACATGTTAGCCATGGTATCAATATACTTTATTTTATTTTATTTTGATTGGCAGTATTCCTTCTCCTTTTCCATTTTTTAAAGTGACCTGGGCCACATTTTCTTTCTCCATTAGGGCCCATTTGTTGTGGGCCATCTGTGTTCCCCAGTCCAAGCCCAACTTTCACAACCCAAATTATTATATAAAACGCGGCAAGAAAGAAAGTAGGGCTCTATTTCTCGTCACTCCTAAATTTCAGTGTTGAAGTGCGATTAGAACTTAGAAGCATCAATTCAAGCTCCAATCTTCGACTCTGGTACGTTCAATGTTCTTTTACTCATCACTTTCTACGATACAAGCTATATATTATCGAGATATTGGAATTTTTTGTTCTATCGATGACGTAAACCTTTTTTTTTTTTGACAAATTTATCAAATGCAGTTCGTAATTGTTCAAACTGATTGAAAAGGCTTTTGAATTAGTTAATTGCGTTGTAGTCACTTAATACATTGAAAGCAGAGTATGCCGAGTAGGAATAGTGCCAAAACTCCAAAGAAGGATGGAAACAACTCAAATTCCAGTCTTTCTTCTCTAGAAAATAAGTATGCACACCCTCCACTTTTTTTGTGTATGTATATATGTGAATGAATTCCTATTGTATATGGTTCTACCTTTAAGTTGTTAATGGTTTGTGGCTTTTATTCTGTGTTCTGTTATTATTGCTATTGTTTCTTTTTTAATCATATAATGATGATCATTATTTAATCTTAGTTTCTATCTGCAGTTTCTATGAAGGAGAACGTCTAACCAATCTGCTCCAATCAATCCGTAGGTATAATGCATGTTTTTCACATGTGATGCTTCATGCTTCCTGTTTTTATTATTCTTCCAACATGATTTGATGATTTGATCCACAAGGCCATTGCTTATTGAAGCTGAATTGGTGGCCAGAGAGAATTTTTAACAGTTTAAGAGTGAACTACTAATCAACTGCCTTCAATTTTATGGTGCAAGTTCCAACCTGATCTTACTAATGCTTATTCTGTTGAACAGGGGGATCCAATCTGCAAGACATTTGGATGGAAGTTCCTTGCCAGAGAAGATATGGTTAAAGGTTAAACTTCTACGTGGTTTAGGCAACTACTATAAAACATTTTTGGATAAATTTATCAGGAAGCATACACAATCATGTAACATTTGTGTGGTTCCTTGCAGCAACAATTTTCTATTGGGGTCAACGATGTAACTCGTGTCCTTGAGCGCATGAAACCTTGCACGGAGTTAGAAAGCTCTACTGAACTCATCTCTTTGAGAAGCAACCATACAGCATCTTCAGTTAAGCTTCAGGTTGATTTCCTCTGTTTGTCTAATGTAGAATATGTAAATCTTTTGTTAATCACTTATTTAGTACCTTCACCTTTTCTATTAAGTAAATCCTTCAACATGCACTTTTTTTTATGATGTTTTAATCTTTACAACTTACAAGGTGCTGCAAAAAGCCAGCTACTAATAATAAGACTTTTTGTTTTTGCTAATCCCTGCAAATACTAATAGTTGGCAATGCATGTGGCAACCTCCTTATTGTTTTTTCTTACATTGCTCAAACTCGATTAGTTTTTCTTAGTAATAAATGATCGAGTTGCATTAGTAGTATATGCCTCTTTCTGGTGTCAGGTGTGGGTAAAGACTAAAGAAGACATTATTGACGTTTTACATTATGCAGGCTGTGCTTGTAGCTTCTGACTGTAACCCACGTTGGCTGACGAAACATCTCCTAAGTTTGGCTTCATCAAGGAATGTGCCCCTGGTATTTGTTAGAGATACTAAACAAGTTCTTTGAGACTAGGTGAACTTGTGCAATTAAAAACGGCCATTGCTATCGGAATTAAGGTCAGGTCCTGGCATCACACTAGATCTAATATCATGTCTGGTTCTGCTATTTTTAGAACAAATATTATTTAAAAGTTCTAAAACAGTTTTTTTTAAGCAATTCTAAAACAGTTAGAAAGTATTATTTCTTCAAGACAGGTTAATCTAAACACGCTATTTTTTCACGATATAAGTTTTTTGGGGAAACTGCGACTGCCTCGAATCTCTCGAGGAATGACCATGGATTTTTCTTCAAAATTTCAATATTACAATAAAACCCCTTTATTACTCTTTTTTTTTTTACAGATTCCTTGCTGTGATACAATCATACTTATAAAAAAAAATTAACGCCGTTATTGTTAAGAGAAACTCTTTGCATTGTTTGGAACGGCTACTTTATGCTTTTACTACTTTTACATCCCTAAATTTTTATAATATATGTCTTTTTGGATCTTGGTTTATCGAGTATTCATTATGTTCAATGAATTCAGGTTAAAGGAAGCACCATAAATAAAATTATTCAGCAAGTTATTCAAGGCGATGGATTTGAACTTTCACCTGAAGGGCAAAATTCAGCAAGAATATTTGATGCGCAAAGTAACTTTCAGGACCCTGACTAAAAAATGCTGTCAAATGTAATTTAATCAATATTTCTTGTTTATAAAATTATTTGAACTTTCAGTTCTTTTTTTCCCTTGGGAGAGGGGTTAAAAATGTATTTGTAAATTTTTTTCGTTTGAGCATCATAATTTTTATTTTACCATAAATTACGACTTGCATGAAGGATTAATTGAAGCTTTTTTACGCATTTCTAGCTTGTTATACATTTGTAAATTTGTACAACTTGTTAACTCAAATTTTAAATTTGAATGTTTTGCCGAATAGATATAGGAAGATAACTGGGTATTGATATTTTAAATAGTGATCAAATATTCAGTTGGTTTAAGTATTTAGCAAAGCAGAATATCATTTTGGCTCGATGTTTAAACAGTTTTTGATAATTTATATTGATATTGTAAACTATAAATTAAAAATTGAAAAAATAAGGCTATTGAATATCTATCGCAGCCTGATTTTATCGTTTTCACCTATTTCAAAATTCAAACACTCTGGAGTAGTTTGAGGATCCATAGTCAGATTGGCAGATTTACGCTTTTGATGTTTTCTTTTCATTATTTTAGAATCGTGTTGAAAGTTAGTCGAATTGGAATTTGGCTAATCATTTGATATTCAGGCGACAACTTTTGACCATTTGACAATCTCTACAAATAAGATGCTACAAACATGGAGGATCAACTAATGGGTGCGCGCGCATGTATTTGTGAAAAAAAAAAACTCGTTTGAGCATCATAATTTCTATTTTACATAAATTGCGACATGCATGGAGGATTAACAGAAGCTTTTTACAGCTTGCTATACATTTGTAAATATTTACAACATTTGATCATATGCAATCTCTATAATAAATTGCTACAAACATGGAGGATCAACTGAAGCTTTCTACTTCTCGTTCAATATGTTGGAACTCCAGATACATATTAGTCTTGAGTGCTATATTAGGAAGTAGTACTTGTCGTTGAAGGCTCGACAGTGCCAACTGGATCAGGGTTTGGATTAACCTGAGTGCGTGCATTACGTTTTCCTGATTTCCGATTCTCTGTTTTGTCCTCATCTTGCTCTACCAGCACAGTGAAACTGCCAAAAGTTCGAAAGAAAGGGTTACGCAGTTATAATTATAATAACTGATAAGGTGAAAGCCTAGTAGCCTAAAAATCTACATTAAGAGCAAACCTGATACACAGAATATATGACATTTCTTCTTATTTGTGCCATCATATCCAAGAAAAGGTTATAGCCTTCAAGCTTATACTCAATAAGAGGATCCCGCTGCGCATATCCCCGTAACCCCACGGCTTTGCTGAACAAATTTTAGTGCCTGCAGATGTTCTTTCCACAGGCGATCGATATTGCTTAAGATTAGGAACCGCTCTGCTTCTTTCATCAAGCCTGCTGCTTGTTGCTCCACAATATCCTATGGGGCAGCATTTGTTGTAATAAAAAGGTAAATTTAAAAAGAAATAAATGGTAAAGAAAATTATGTGAAAAGACAAGGCCACTGAACCAATTCAAGACGACTCAATTTTTAGACATGACACATGATGGTAAAAGTCCAACCTTAAATAGCACAAAGTTATTACAAGTTGCACTGAGGTTTGATAAATCCCTCTCCCCCTCCCCGAAAAATGTATAATCAATTACTTGATTTAAATCACTTATCTCCATTTTTTTTGTCGTTTTAAAATTTAATTGAAAAAAAAAACCTTACTAACAAAAAATCTCCCCTTTAAATAGTAGAAA
>NW_021143591.1:0-12949 GCF_004193775.1 Glycine soja
TCCTCTCTATCTTTTTATTTTTATTTTATTTTGATGCATTACTGGTGTGATGATTTTTACCCTGTTTATAAACAATAAAAAATAATCTCTTACAAAAACATAAAAAGTCATTCTTAATATTTTAATGTAATTATTATTAAATTAATATATTTTAATTATTTGACAATTCATAATTAAAGAACATACCAACATTAAAAGTGTTCCAAATTCTAATGTTTTCCTATTTTACTTAGGGCATATACCAAAATAAAAGAATAAGTTAAAAAAAGGGGAGAATTATTATTATTATTATTATTATTATTATTATTATTATTATTATTATTATTTTTAAGCAACAAATAATTTAAAATAAAGTAAAAGCTACTGATAATTATTGTGATTGGAAGGAATAATATATTAAACTTAAAAATCCACTTTTTTAAAGTATGTCTCCGATTCCAACATGTGTTTTTGATATTGAACAGAACTTATCTTTCTTTTTTATTCATATGTTATCAAATCGAGTTGATTGCCAGTCCCCAAGACCCGATCTCGTGTACCATCATTTTGCCATTAAAAAAAGTCAATAATATATTCAAACTTGTCATGTACTTCACTAAGCGAAAATATAATAACTTTTGTTCTTTATTTATTTATCATCGTAAAATAGTAGCTTTTGATATTGAATACCGGAGTCATGCATAATATAGAAAGCAAAATGAAATTAACCACATAAGAAAGAAATAATTATGCACACGACAAACTCTGCACAAACGACAGAAAATGGTGGTGAACTTTGTCTAGTGCAGTTAATTCTCGAAAGGGAATGAAAGAACACTTGTAGAAATTCTGTTCTCATATTTAAAATATTTCTCTGCTATTCATACGCCACACTATGTTTTCCTTGGTACGTAGCAGTATTTGTAGCCTCACTTGCACCAATGCCTTGATACCATTTTGGTCTCTACAACCAAGATCCCTCACGAGCAACACGATGATTATATATATTCATTGAACATTGATTACGTGGATATTACATGTTTATACATTTATACAAGGTTTCAGATATCAACATTAATGTCCTCTTGTCCATCACTTGAATTTGATCCCACGAATTGTCCAATATCTAGGTTCATTCCATCCTCCTCAAAACAGACTCAGTGTATTACTGACCACACGCTTTGTCTAACTATTGTCTCTGCCAACACCGTCCTCAAATTGCCACTAATTGAAGCGTTTAATCATAAAAATCTTGAACTACTCATGCATGATGATCTCATTTAATATTAGCTAATTATCTGAATATATGAAGCTTGAATTAATTAGTACAAAAAAAACATGTTGACAAGGTATACATACTATGTTGATTTTTACTAATTGACACGTGTAGTTGTCGGCTACCATGACAACATTTTAGGTCTACCAATTGCATGGAAGGAAGAAAAGAGGAGAGGTGACCAATGGAGGGTGGCGCAGCAGCTGAAAAAGTCTTCTTCATAGCACTGCTCACGTTCCTCTCTTTCTTTCTCTCTTATATATATATAAGGCCTTTATTAATGTGGCGGCTTCATGTGTAATCTAGCAAACTACTAGTAGTAGTTAGTTTCCTTCCACAATGGGCAAAGCCTCTAGTTCTTCCTCCTCCTCTATCTCCAGCTGCAGAAACCCTTCCAATTCAACTGCATCCTCTCTCACACACCAACATAGTCAAGACCACCTTCGCACAGATCTTAGGCTTGGACTAAGCCTTTCCGCTACTCAACATGTTGGCTCTTCTAGTTCAGGGTTGTATTTATATATATACATATATATGCACAATAACATGATTTGTCATCATCATATTTTTTTTTATCGGCAAATATTAAGAGTTGATTTGTTAGTTTTTTTTTTTTTTACAGGAATGATCAAATTTATGGCCTTTTGTCTGTTTTCTTTTTTCTTAATCATCCCATTAACCTTATATCTTATATCTCCTGTCATCATCATGACATGACACCTTAAAAAAAATTAAGAGTTTTGGTACTGTTATTGAGAAACTCTCTTCCTCTATCTCTCATTTGGTATTGTTCAAACTCATTCAACTATTGGCTCAGTACCAAAACTCTTAGATTTCTAAGTGTACTATATAGCAACTTTCTTTCATGGCATAATGGGTTAATTTGTACCTAGCTAGCTTAAAGTCGTTCACCCTCTTAAGTATTTGTGTCATTTTCATATGTTAGGGGACACTGGCAACCGATGCAGCCACATCTAATAAGTAGTTTTTCACAAGCTACTGAAGTGAATGATTGCAGCGATCATACCAGCTTCTTTGTGAAGGTGTACATGGAAGGCATTCGATTGGTAGAAAACTCAACTTGTTAGCTCATGATGGTTATCACGAGTTAGTAAAGACTCTTGAACAGATGTTTGACACTACCATTCTGTGTAAAGTCTAATGCTTATTCTCTCATAGTTATCTTTTTGCTTTGTGTTAAGCATCTTTAAGTTTCCTAGTTAATTAGTAACAATGAAATGTGGGTGTTTTGAACAGGGGGGACTGAAATGGATGGAGTGCAACCAGAGAGATGTCATGTTCTAACTTATGAAGATGGAGAAGGAGATTTGATTATGGTTGGGGATGTCCCTTGGGAGTAAGTTAACTCAGACTTAATTTCTCTCATAAACACATTCTCTTCCATTTTAAGCATTAATGTACTTAATTGCTTTTTTGGTCATGTAGGATGTTCTTATCAGCTGTAAAGAGGTTGAAGATCACAAGGGTGGAGGCATTCGGGTGATAAATGCATACATATGAAGAAGCTTTGCCTCTCCTGTGACTTCAAATTTAGTCCTATAGAGTGAGAGTCAATATTAGTGATTACTGATCATGAATCAAAGTGATGTATGTATATTCTTAGAGTATGTTTGGATATTGGTAAGGGATGAGATCATGAGAGCTAGCAAAATCAAAGGGAAAAAAGGAAGGAAATGGAAGAAAAAAAATGAAGGATTAAATAATGTTTTTTCTCCCTTTATTTGGATATTTAAAACTTTTCAAATCTTCTAAAATTAGGAGATTTTGAAATAAAAGTGCATGGAAGTTCATATAATTAAGAATTAGTACATTTTTGTTTATTATAATTTCATCCTTTTGTAAAATTACTAAATGAAAAAAAAACTAGAATGCTTTTTGTCCACGCCTCTACACTGGCTTTACCTTCTTTCTGGTTTCTGGTTTCTAGAAGTCAACTTTTTAACTTTCTCACTACCGACATAATTTCCCCGATTGTTAAGACCCAGTTCCTCCGCATTCTCACAAAGAAAATCAATAAACCAAAGGAAAATTGCACAAAAATGTATGAGGACAGAAAAGCAAGGTTGAAACAGGTGGCATGGTGTGCGAGGAATAAGGAGCAATACAGGGACAGACATAATAGAATGTCGAGCGCAATAAAGTAATGTTACATTTATATGTATGCGTAGTTTGATTTTGATTAGTCAATACACAGCTGCTGTTTAGATTCGAATTTCATTCACATTAATGTTTGATTTTGATTAGTCTATATATACATAGATCCACAAGTATACAAATCAGATCTAGTCACATCTACAATTTAAATTCCGGAATGAATTTGATTTGCATACTTGTCTAATCATTTAATAAATTCTACAAAGACACTTACATAATATGCAGGCACAATTCTCTCAATCAGATATAGACCCATGTAGATTGATGATAGACAGGTTTCAACCTTTGCCAACTGTGGCTTCAGTTGACCCAAATTATTCTCACATTTAAATGTTGCTGGCCCAGCAAATTATGAAGATAGCAAAAACAAAAAAATAAAATAAAAATAGAAAGGCAAACTCAAGCAAAATAAGATTAAAAAAACTAATTGAATAACAAAAAAAAAACCTTAAGAAATTTTTCTTTTAATTTTTTAAAATGAACTGCAACTCCATAAAGGAATACGATATACACACTGTTATCTTATTTAATTAAATGTGAAATCTTTTATGTAAGAAGTTCTTATCAAGGATTAGAAAAGGTATGCAAGTACAATTTCGATGACAACGTCAAGATCTTTTTATGTGTTTGCAATCACAATCATATCAATTGCATATATCTGTAATTTTTTACAATATCAAAGAATGTGTGCAGCCATAATTTAAAACTAGTGCTTTATATGTTCCTCGAAGTTCTCTATTAGAATTCTCATGAAAAGAATTTGCCTACAATTTGTTTTCCATTGTGAGACCCTGTCAGTCACTATGCTTCTTTTTTATAAGATAAAAGAATCATCGTCAGATAAAGTGCAAAGATTTTTTGAAATGACACCATCCTTGTCGTTTCAGGTTGTTAATTTGTCATGTTATTTTTTGTCATCTCGTGGGTTTCTTTCGGCAACAGCATCTAATAATCAGGAGCTAGGTGCATCATAAAATTTTGTATTCATAAACTTCTAGAAATAGTAAATTACAAAGGGAAAATTCCACGAACTAGGTATGTGCTTTCAGTACATTATTGTTAAATCTTTGCCAGAAAAAATACACTAGCAAGAAAGAAAAAAGGTTAATAAACAGTTTAGAAAGACTTCTGATTTGCACAGTCCAAGTTAGGTCCTGTACCTACGTTAAACATGGTTGCATATCTTTGAAAGTATCCAATCCTATCATTCACCCTTGAATCATCAGGAATTCCACATTCAAGTCCACCATTGATTATGTTAGTCACAAAGCCATACCCTGCAGTTCGATTAGCTGCTATGTCAGCTTGTGTTGGCACATATTTTCCAACCATCACATTGTGGCAAGAAGGTTTTGGCTTTTGCTGTCATCCAAAACCAGAGACCTGTTTGAAAGGCAAACAGTGAATTGTTTGACACCACATCTGGGTTTCTCAATCCATCAAATCCCAAAGCCTTCCCTGCTGGTCCATAGTTGTAGTTCCTGCACAAAATTTAATCTCAACTCATCAATATTCCAATTGCATAAACAAGTAGTATTAGTGATAAGCTAATAACTAATAATCATAATATTATCGAGAATTTAATAAAAACACATGCATAATATAAAGATTTTTACATTATCATTTAATCATAGATTGTTATATATATAATAATATTGTTGACTTAATCCACTAAAGTCAGCCTAATAGTACATGGTTTGAATAATTTGCATGAAGTTTAAGTTTAAACTTCACTGTTATTATTATATACCACCAAATGAGATGGTTAAGTTTTATAATAATTATTTTAAAAATATATTTAGGATATTTTTAATTGATTGACATAATAGAAAAAAAAAAGGAAAGAATTGGTTCGATTTCTTCTGATAATAAACACTAACAAACTAAAGATTAATATTTGACTTAAAAACAAAAACTCATAATATCCTAATATTATATGTGTAATGTGTATATATACCATGAAAGTTGAATTGGCCCTCTGCCTTTGTAACTTTGTCCAGGATAACAAGGCCATTGAGTGTTGGTGGAATCACAATAGTGACTTTGAGGGCTAATTTCTTCCTTGAAGCACAATCCCCAAGCATAGGGTCCATCAGGTGCTGTGGCCCACCCACCTGTGGTTTCATGTGAAATCTGAGCAAGAAAGGCTGCAATCTCACGCTTGCGCATGGTTGGACTACCAGTGGTGCCAAATCTAGGGAAGCGTTTGGATGCATTGATGAAGGAGTCGTAGGTGTAGAAGTTTCTGGCAGGGCATGCATTGTTATCTTTGTGGATGAAAATGGAGTCAAAAAGCTCTTTGCTAATGAGAGAAGAGATGGGTGATGGTGATCAACGAGCTTCAGCTCCCAAAGACAAGGAGTGAAGCAGAATAACAAAGCTTAATATACCCTTTGAGGGGAATGAGAATGCCATTTGCTAAACCAAAAGTTAGATGCTAGTATGCTACTAACAATTGGGTTTTGTTTTGTGATAAAGAAAAACCTGGAGTAAGGCTTTTATAGACACCATCTTTAGTGGAAAACGTCAAAGTTGAATTTTTGCATATTAAAAATGAGATAAATGCTAATAAGTGTTTTGGAAAAATGAGTTGAACAAATCCCTTAAAAACGGATTTAAGATCCAATCACCTATTTTTTTAATCTTAAATCTTATTTTAGAGCTATTTAGAGGCATTTTTTGAAAAAATGAGTTGACCAAATCCCTTTTGCTAGGGGATTTCTCTTTCAATTTCGAACGTTTTGACATATTATGGGTCTCAAATGGATATTTTTATCAAAAGTTACAACCGTTTGAAGTTTATAATTTCCGTATAGCCAGAAGTATTTCGCCAACAGGAATGACGAAATACGCCACGTGTCATCTGTTTCGCCAACAAGACTAGCGAAATCCACGTCACGTGTCCTGTTTCGCCAACAGGACTGACGAAACCCACTATCCGCTGCCACGTGTCCTGTTTCACCAACATGACTAACGAAATGTTTACAAAAAAGGACCCCTCCATACTATGTTTCAAAACATATCTCTTTTGGAAATAAGTTTCTAAAAGAAACCCCCTTTAATCAATTTGTCACCTATATGCTGCATTGGATGGATCAACCTTCATGTCATTTCAATGCCAATTTACCGTGTGACTTCTATCCCTTCTTCAAAAAATGACCTTTTTTCATATTTGTGATTAGATTGGAAAAAAAAAATCACGTACAACTCTATATATTTCACATTATTCATCATTTCTTTATCTTGAACACAAACAAAAATTAGGATGCTGATGCTCCGTTCTTGATTTTGGATATTGGACCTGTTTGAGTAAACTTCTTTAGAAGCATTTTTAAAAAAAGAAAATAAGAAGAAAAAGATGAGATGAGTTTTTTCATGAGTAAAAATAAGCTCTCTATGAGTTAATTTTTAGAAACTCACCAATATAGTTTCTCTAAAAGATGAGATAACATCTACATATTAGTTAATGGAAAACTCATTTTAGTTAATGGAGAAACTCATTTCATTTTTTTTCTTCTTATTTTCTTCTTCTAGAAATGCGTTTAGAAAAGTTTACACCCAAACATGCCCATTGTATGAGATTTTAAGAATATTAAGTTTCTAGGCAAATAATTTAAATTAAAGTTTTGTGTACTAAGAACTTGTTGGTTAGAGAGGACATTTGAAGTCTTTCAAAGAGTTTAGACATAACTCAAACTCAAATGCTAGATCAAGGAGTGAGATTTGTCCAGTATTTATCTATTCTTAAATGGCATTATCTCTCGCACTTGTGAGAGTTAAATTTTTTTCCGATAATAACTAGCTTCCTATGTAATAATCTATAATAACCAATCACTAACATAACATAACAGCTGAGTCAGAAAATAAAATAACTAATCCTAAAAACTTGATCAAACAAAGATATCAAACTAACCGGTAATTACTGATACAAACTCAACAAAAATATACATCAACTTACCCACTTCGGCTTTCCAACAACTAACGTACCTCTTAAGTTACCAAACTCACCAAGTTGAGAGTTAGTTTTTAATATATTGTAATATTTAGTATCCGCTCCATTGTAATTTTTTATTTGTCATTTTTTAATTTTTAAGAAAATTAATTATAGAAAAAAATTACACATACCAAATATCTTACTTTAAAGGAAAAGAAATACATACACCAAGCACTGAAAAAATAAATTTTATTTTCATACACTTAATTTTCATATATTATATTCCATTAATTAACTATTTTTTTCTTAAATATAAATTTTTAAATTTTTATTAAAAAAATCTTATTAAGTAATAATTCACTATTAAATAAAAATATAAAAGTCTTTATAACATTTTTTTAGAAACTCCTTTATAACGTTGCATTGTTATTAAATTACTTTTTCTTAGTGTTTTAGGTCATTACCGTCTTCACTCTCCACCGAATAGGAAATGTATTCATATAATTTTTTTAAAAAAAGGCTGACTTGACTTCATTTTCGCAGCAGATACTTTTTTTTTCATAGCAGCTTTCATATTGTGATCCAACTTTTTTATTGAAAGTGTGATTGGTTTGTTTGTTGTGACGGCTGCGTGCTGGTGAGAATAAGCAGATGAGACAATTAGAATGTTTTAGGAAGTATATTGTGTTAGGATTTTAAAAGATTATTTTAGTATAAAAAAGTTTCATAAATTTTAAAGATCATAAAGATCATGTAGAAATATTATGATTTGTTAGATTTTTTATAATAATTTTATAATAATTTGAATTTTAATGAATTTATATTATAAGAATTTAAAGGATTTGAAAATATTTTATATATTAATAAGATTTGAAAGGATTTTACAAATTTTTAAAAGTATAATTAAAATTATAAGAGTTAGTGAAAAAATAATAAGAAATGAGGAGGTTTGAATAAATAAAAATAAAATTAATATAATTTTTTTAATAGTTATATTGATTCTAACTTTATGTCTTCATATACTAATCTTTCTTACAATAATATCTTCTCATTCTCACTTTTAAATTTGAATAATAGATTTATAATTATACATTAATTTTCTATTTTTTTAATTATTACAATATTATTTTATAATAAATCTAATGACATGTTTAAATGGAATGCAATAGTAAGGATATACTAAAAAAGAATAGCAAGGGTGAAAAAATGACTACGAAAGTTACTGGATTATGTATATGACCAAATTAAAGATGACAGTTACAAAATATTACATCAAGCAGGTGATGAACATAATCACTATTGAAAAAATATGACACATAAGACAAATATTAATTTAGTTTAAAAAACAAAGAGAAAAATGTTGTGGAAATGAGCATATTTGACATTTTTTATTTCAAAAGAATAAGAGAAATATATATGACACACAAATTTTGAAAAATATTAAAGAGAGAAGATGATATATGTGATGGGAGAAAAAAATATGATAACTAATAGAAAAAAAAAGTCTAGTAAAATCTCAAAAGATTGAGTAAGATTGTTGATAGATATTTTATACTAAGAAGCATTATAAGATCCATCAAAATCCTTTTTAAAAAATAATCTTCCTTAAAAAAATATTAAAAATCTTAACTGAATACTATATAACTTATTTATACTATTTAAAATTTTAATTGAATAGCACGAAACTTTTTTATGATTTCAATACACATGGCATTTTCTCCTCATTAGTTGACGTCAGATTTAACATTAAACTCGCAAAGTCATTTACAAATGGCTTAAATAATTTTTGTTTTTGATTTTTTAATAACTTTTAAGAATAATTTTGGTTACTAATAAGAAAATACTACCACAAAATAAATTATTTTTATTTTATTTCTAGTCTTTAAATTTTTTTAAACAATATATTTTGAAAATTGATTTAAATAATTCTTAAGGGACAAAAAAATATATAAAATATATTAAGGATTAAAAACTTAATTTTTTATTGAAAAACCCAAATGAAT
The DNA here is from genome assembly GCF_004193775.1 of Glycine soja. Taxonomy (NCBI): domain Eukaryota; kingdom Viridiplantae; phylum Streptophyta; class Magnoliopsida; order Fabales; family Fabaceae; genus Glycine; species Glycine soja. Next base: position 9,368 of record NW_021143591.1, read on the forward strand.
TTCAGTCTTTTTGAAAATTGGAAAATTATATTTCAATTTTCATTTATTTTTGGAAGTTTTCAATTTTTTTTTGGTAAATTTATTTTTATATAGATTATTCATATATATATATATATCTTCTGAAATTAATAGTGGGCCTATGTTTGGGCAATCTCAACTGAACGGGCTGGCCTGGTAAAATTGACCGGATCCAATCAGTAGCTTTGGACTCTGGTGTGCCGGATACGGACTTATCACGTAACGATCCGTTCAAGTTTAAAAAAAATATTTCATTAATAATATACTTTTAAAATTTATTAATTTTAAATTAAAAAAGTTTGCGTTTTTTTTTTTTTGAGAGAAACTAGTATGAATATTTGGAGATCACGCAGCAGCCAGCAGATTTGGAGGATTAAATCTCAACCGAAAGGTATAGCTTCCTGATTGAATCATAGTTAAGTGATAAAATGTGTAATTACTAATTAAGAAAAAAAGAAAATATTACTATGATTCAAAACTATACAACTCTAATTCTTTCTAAATATATACTAGATGTAATTCCTACAACTTAGCCTATCAAAATTAGCTTGAAACTGAAGATCAAAGGAACACTCCTATTTTCCAATTGACAATGTAGTGTTTGAGATGCAGGGTTACAGTATTTATGGTTGGGAATCTGTATGTAATGGGTTCCGGTTTTTTTCATATGGATTCTGTTTTTGTGGTATGCTGCAGCAGTTATTAAAACATAATGTTTATCGTGTTCTTTTACTACTTGTGAAGAACTCTTGTCTTTCTCTTTAATAAATTCATAATGTGTTGTTACCAACATATATCACCAGTACTAAGAAACAAAAGGGGGAAAGAAAAACTAAACTAAGGAGCATCTACACTGACTCGATGATTGATCATCACTATGAAATTCCTTCACTTCCTGTATTTTGGGATTGCATATTCTTCAAATTAACCGAGCTTGGTTGTTAGTCTAACCTCAGTATCATTAGGGTGAACCCTAACTAAGCCAGATAAAAAACAACATAACCAAACTCATCAACGTGTTCCCTATAAACTCGTATGAAGCTGTGAAGCTGATAATAGAGGGCATCCCATCCCCCTCTAAAATCTAAATGATTGGGTTAGGCTTAACACCACCATTAATTTCTATTCTAGTTTTATTGAATGAGAGTCTTGTGGGAACATGTCCTATATATAATATGAGTGTTTTAAATTTACATTATATTTTTATAATCTTAGATGTGAGAATTACAAATATTTATAGAAAGATACAATTAATTAATTTAATTAAAAGAAGAAGAGATGAAGATCATTAATTAGTACTTACCATACTTAAAGATAAATGGACTAATTTTTTTAGCTGGTGCCACCTCAAGTTGTCAGTTTAGTAAACTCTGATCTACGGAACATTTAAAATTTCCCTTTGGAATAATATATGCCAACTTTTTCTCTTAAAAAAAAAAAAATATAAATGATCTATATGTCTCACTTATCAAAGAACAAAGATTGTCTTCTAGATAAAAGCATTTTATTTCTTGCGGCCTTCTTTGTTTTTTTCTATCTACGTGTCAATTTTTGTTTGTTTTGATAGAATCTTCGTGTCTAAATTAGAAGATACAAGAGTGAACCACTTTTGACTTAGCTCCCACAACCAATTAAGCTTTAAATTCTGGTCCCATTTGTTTCGCTTTATTTTCGGTTCCTCCATTTCGATGTTATTAACGAAATTAATGAAACCATAATTCGTCCAACTTGCAACTTTTAGGTCTATTTTGCATACTTTTGGTTTGTTTGTTTCTTGAAACTCAGTTACGTTACGTTTAACATTTTATCTCTTTCACGTTGAGTTGTACTACTAGAAAGTGAGATAACTTAATATCAAACAACACACACCCGAACGTGAAGTTTTGTCTTGTAAAGAAGGCGTAGGGACTGAGCAACATGCTGGGTTTTTCCTTAATTAATGTCATGTTCGTCTAATTTTTCTATATTGTTAGAGAAATTAAACGGATGAAGTAACTGAACTCCAAATTGTTTTGTTAGGTCCTGTGTTAACATGCAAGTATTTTTTTTTTAAAAAAAGAAAAAGTTTCTAAAAACAATTTTTGAAAAAGAAAAAATTGTTTGGTTTCACATGTTGTTACTTATTCTTGGATAAAATGACGAACAGAGACGGAGAGAAAATAAATGGATAAATAAAAATATATATTTTTCTTTTAAAAGTAAAGAAATAAAAATAAAACAGAGAGAATACTTTTCTCTCTCTCAACAAATAGAGATCTTAATTAAAAACCTCTAGCATTGGAGAAATTAAAATCAAATTACACATGTTGTAATTAAAAGAAAATATTATGTACAGTATGTAGTAATATTCATTATTATTAATACTAGATTAGATATAGACGTGGTTAATTGGCTGAGTTTTGTATTTAATATATTTGATTAATACTAATTAGTTACTAGGTTAATGGATTAAAAAATTAGGTTAATGGTTATACTATTTTTCTAATTAAATTTCAACTTAATCATTTCTCTCTTAATTTTATCCAACTCATGGCATGGTCTTCAATGATTTAAATGATAAATTGTATTTAGACGGGGAAGTGGGAAAGCAAGAGGAGATGGGGGTTTGGTGTTGTTTGATTATTACATATATAGTCATAAAACTTGTTTTTCTTGGAGTAATTCTATGCATTAAAGCAATGGGACAAAGGTGCACTCAAAACGAAAGACGAAGCACCACTTTTGATTTGAAGAATAAAAAGTCGCCTCTATGGTTGAAAATAGGATCTACCCTATGATGCATGGAGTACGAGTCAGGTCTCTTCCTTTCCAATTTTGAGATCAGCTTTCCCTCAATTGATGGCCGATACCCTTAACTTGGTCCACTGTGAACCCTGACTTTTAGGCTTAAAGTCACCGCCCTATTGCTCATGCAAAGTAAACAATATTTACACTTTTTTTTAAGATAAAAAATCATTTATCAACACATAATTTTCAAATTAATAATGATAATCAAATTCATATTTATGTGAAATATAACGTCCTTGACTAGTATGTTGCTTATAAAAGGAAATAGGCTGAAAATGATTATAAAAAAAAAAAAACGGATTAATTTTGCTTATATTAAAATGACAACTAAAGCATTCCCGTGTCGTTTTTTCTGTGACCATGAGAATGGATTTAACAACTCGAAATCAGATTCCATAACATTACGATCTTGAGTATTTGCTAATTTTTGCAATCGTGTTAGTTAAACCTCCTTGTCTCCGTAGACTAAAGTATTATATTTAACAAAAATACAACAAACAAAGATAAGCAAAATTGGGCAGGTATATATTAAAGAAGAGTGGAATAGATTATTCGACTTTCCTTTTCATTCTAGTTATTTTCTCTTGCTGTAGCCTGCAGGTATATGTGTATACGTAGTTGTGCGGACTGCGGAATCTAATTAATGGTTAATAATAGGAGTCTATAATTAAGTATAGAGGAGGTGGTGAGGGAGAAATTAAAGTAGAAGCTGCTAGTACTGATACACACGTGAAGCTTGGTTGTGAATTTTGATTTTAGATTTTAGTGCTTTTTGAA
>NW_021143592.1:0-13019 GCF_004193775.1 Glycine soja
TGCAATCTTTCACTTTGCATTTAAGCCACCTAAACCTTAGTGGTAAAAATTCAATTCCCAATATGCATGCACCTTATCTTTTGGCTTGAAACTCTACAAATTCAAGTAAGAAACAAAAAAAAAATATCGTAAGACAACAAAAGTAACAGAAGGAAAAGGTATTCCTTGCTTTCATAAGTCCTTTTCCTTTTCGCAGATGTCAAATAAGAAAATAATGCTTAAGAACAATCCAAGACCACCAATAACTCAAAAAAATAATCAAACTGATCAAAATTCGAAACATCACTCTAATCCATGTCAAATAAAAAAACAAAAAAAAAGAATCCTCCACAGGACATCACATATGTAACAAGAGAGTAAAATTTCAGTACACTGAGTGAATAAATGACTTCAAAAAGCATAAAACTCAAGGGGTAATGAAACAATAACTTGAAAGGGATAAATCTTCGATTATGTTCTACATTGTGGAGTTGAAGGGGAGGAGGCATAAAAATGGAAGAGTGGGGAAAAGTTAGTGGGTGACTATGATTACTTAGTTTTAGTTGAATGGAATGGGTAATCCAAATTTTGTATTTCTCATTGGCAAATGATTCTTGTTATTTTTTTTATTAAATCATGTAAAGACTATTGGTGTTTATTAGAGATAAAATCGTCTAGAAAAAGTGAAGACAAAAAATCATTATCGAGATGAATATCCATTTATCTATTATTATAGATATTCAAAATATAAACACTAAATGAAATAATTTTTAATATTAATAGTTATAGATTATTAATGATTATAGATACCAGTTGTTCCCAATATATTGGTTAAGTTAGTTAAACATCACTAAATTTGGCAAGATTGACACATGAACTTCAATAATTTCTTAGTTTGACAAGTAAAATATAGTAAAGACATAGTATTAGTTCAATTTTTTTTTATAAGCATATTAGTTTAGTTATGGGGCTATAAAAAATGAAATTACCTTGACAAATAAGTACCTAAACATTTTCTAATTAAACTTGTTTTAACTTAAAATGTTGATGCAATGATATACGATTTTTTTACGTTTACATGAGTGAGAATAATTTATTTAATAAGAAATTTGTGTTTAATTTTTATCATAGATAAAATTCTCTTATCTAACAACAATCATGTACTACGAACAAAATTAGTCTTTGATTCATTAAATAAAAAATACTCGTGTTCTCTGAAGCAAAGTAAAAAATAGATAAACTTGTTTTAGATTCCTATGAACTTTCAGGGTGTTATTTAAATAGTATTACACGGTATGAACTCTTGAATCTTTTGGTCTTTCCTTCTCATCAATTAATTAAAAATCAAAACTACTAGTATTTTTAATACGATTTATATATATATATATATATATATATATATATAGTGAACAGTCATGCGCAATGCGCACCATGCTGACAATATTAACTAGAAGACGGTTTGGCCTCTAACACCCTTTTCCCGCCTTTTAGTTTTCGGGTTTTGTTTCCATTTCTCGTTGCAGCAAATCAAATTCACATTCCTCATTTCCTCGCTCCACAGAAGAGTGAGTTACTCCGTAAGTGTGTTTCCTCCTTCGCGCAAATCTCTATTCACACTGCAGCCTGTTTCTACGTGCCGATTCCCAATTCTTCAATTCCTCTCTCTCGGGTTTCTGCTCAGGTAATCGATTTGCGAGTTCCGATTCTTAGTTTGCTTCGGGTTAATTTTGGAATTTCCTTTCCATTTCCCTGTTCGCGTTGTTAGTCCCTTTGAACGCGATATGCATGCTTTTTCTTCTCGATTTGCGAGGTTTTATTTGCACTCTGTTTGGCTGTTGAGATGATAAGGAGCTTCCGAAACTGATGGTTTCTTTTGTATTTTGCGTTTTGCTGACTTGAACAGAGGCTTCAGGAGCAATTGAACCGAGTTTTGTGTGGATTTGTTCTATTAAACTTTATTTGATTTTTTTTGTTACTTTTTTTTCAGGTTAGTTAATCACGTCCATGCTTAGCGGGGATTACAACTGAAAATGGATGCTGAAGCGCGTCAATTTTTGCATGATGTAAGTGGCTGCAAACTTGATTGGCGACTTTTCTGATCTGACTTAGTTTGGTCACTATTTACCTAATTTATTTATGCTCCTTCGTTAATTCATTTATAACAATATGAAACACTGGGTAATTGATTCGTTAGGTTTTGTTTTGTTGATCACTGCGGAATTTGTCCTGTTAGTTAGTTTGTGCTTTTCCTTTGTTCTGACTTCTGACTAGTTAAGACCTTTAATTAATTTAACTAGTGATATTATATTTATTATTAATTTGTGCTTGTAATTTTTATTATTATGATTCTGGTTTCTTAATCTCTTCCTATTTAACTAATTAATTTATCTCCACTTACGGATATTTTTTGTAAAAAACGCTATTAACAAAATTGGAAGAGATTTGTTAAAAACGATGAAGAAAAGCTTCCCAATAATCGTTACAAAAAGCACCCGATATAAGAAATAATATGTTGTCCATTACTTTCCAATGCCCTTCTCACTGTTATTGCTGGCTACGACCAATTATAATTTTAGTTTCAGTGTTTCTATTATTGAGGGACAAAAAGTTAAGATATTCATGGATTTGAACTATGTATTCAGGAGCGAACGAGTGGTTGTAGGAGTTTTGGCAGCAATATCCATCCCTCTAGCCAGACAAGGAAAATTTCTGTAGGAGTTATGGCAGATTCAATTGGTAGCACAAGAAATGGAGCCATGAAAGGTGACGGGGCTGTCGTGCCAAATACAGAAAGGGTAACCTCTAAAGTGGGAAATTATCCTGGAGAAAAAAGTCAAGTTGAAGGAGTGACACCTTCCTTTAATATAGAGCAAACTGGAGGTCCACAAGAGGTGAAGTGTTCTTGGATCTCTAAATCCTTTTACCAAAGAACACCTACTTCTGAGGCCATTTTGCAAGCCAACCAAGCCTCTACTTTACTAGTCTCTCCTGGTGGCCGGGATGAGCCTAATGGGATAGAGTCTGCAGCTGGGAAACATAAGGTTCAGTTTTTCTCACATCAGACTTCTGTTTTTGCTTCTAATAATTACAAGTTTGATGCGGACACTTCCAGAATGAAGGGAAGGAAGGGTGGGACCACTGAAAAGGAAAAGGAATTTACATTTAGCACTGCACTGCAAGTCTTCAAGTCTGACAAAACCGACCCAGAAGACAAAATAAATAGAACAGAAAACAGAACTGAGAATTTGAGGATGAAACTTTGCCAAATATTGGGGACCACTTCTTCCCTAAGAGTTGCCATTCAGGTTCTCATGCTCGTAACACGGATGAGGAATGTTTACCACTTGAGCAGCGTTTGTACCAGAAGGAAAATAAATCCACTAAGACCATACAAAATTCGGATACTATAGAAACTGATTCAGAAAATCCTGATTGTACTCCTCAGAGGCCAATAACTCGTTCTTTGAGCAGAAAGAGAACGTCTTCCAAAAAGCAACTGGGAAAAGATAAAAGTGGCCCATCTTCAAAAAACACAGAGAAGCATGGAGAGAAAACTATATTCTCTTTTGAAGAAAAATGGACTGGAAGGCAAGATGCTTTTCCAAATGATGGTTCCTTGAAGAAAAAGAGTCAAAGAAAGAATTCCAAAATTGGGAAAAATAAGATCTGCTTAACTGAAAATGACACCATAGATAAACTTCATCAAGACACTTCGAAGACTGATCTACCATTGCATGACATGACAACATTTTCACTTGGGAAGATAGCTGGGGGATATAGCTCACCTGAATATCAGACAAAATGCCCTCAGACAGAGAACATAAACCAAGGAAAAGAATTTTACCAGCTACCAATAGTAAATACAGATCAGCATGGAGAACTTGAGGTTTCAGAAAATGGAAACCAGCAAGAATGTAGAAGTAATCCAGTTATACAAAACGCTGCTGCCAAGTCACAAGATGATTTTCCAAGTCCTACTTTTCAACCTAAGTCACCTATTTTAAGTTTTTTTCCTGACTCAACACCGAAAACAGGCCAAAAGGAAGATGATGTTAATAGTCCAGCATCAACTGAAAGGACATTTTCTCTGGGAAGCGTTCATACCCAGGCTTCAGAGCCAGACTTCAATGGGCTAGGAGAACAAATGCAACTTTTTGTATCCTTATCACACCAAAGGTCTCAAGTTGATAATTTTGAGTGTTTTGGCCCTGAACTGGAAATGTTGCATTTCTGTCTTTTGCCATTCCTTATTAGATTTCAGGATATGGAAGAGCTCAAGTCTTTTATTCCCAGAAAAGACAAATCTTCTGAGACAGAGGAAAAAGAGCAGGGAGGTGGTTCATCTGATTCATCATCTGAAGAGCACAACTTTCAAGGATATCATGAAGGTTTGCCTGTAATTAAATAAGGATATAATTGATGATGGTTTTGAGGAATGAAATACATGCCATTGCACTTGATACACCATGAATAATTAAAATTCATCACATATAATTGTTAGTAGTATGTAACATTGCATGCCCTCTAAAATCCCTATGTGTTAGTTATTTGATGCATTAGTTGCTTTTACTTCAGTTGCACAAACTGTGTTACTGTTATCTGATATTCTGTAGTTTTCCTTCCTTGTACACCATTGTGTCCTTTTAAAGCAGAGCCATTTTCTTAGTTATATCTAAATTCTGTAAGTGTAGGTTCAAAAGTTAGACATGCTTCCGAGAGGAAAAGTTTTGCTCTTCATCCCATCAAAAGGCTGTGCAAGCAAGAAGGCAGTAAATTTAATAACAAGAGTCCAGCTTCAGTGTCTTCAAAAGGCAAAAATTCACTTCACACTTGATATTTTTATCTAAATATGCTATTAAGATATATGCAATTTCTATACTATAATTTTGCACAATTGATTAGGGATAGGAGACAGTGATTGGATAGATGAAGCTTCTGAGCAGAATCAAGATGGGTTTGTAAGGTGTTTTATCTTTTCCCACAACAAATTGATTAATGAGTCCAGAACCATACAAATTACTGCTCATGTTTACACAATCTTTTAATTGTATGATTCTTGTCAATTTGATAGGGCTGTTGAACTGTTAGCCTTGGAATTGGGCAAACTTCAGAGCAAACTTAAGTCAATGACAAGTCAGAAATCCTCGGAAATTTTGAAGTCTGTTGCTGAAGAAATACATCTGCAGCTGCAGAATGTTCATTCCCAGATTCAGACAGACATGTAGGTATATTAGACTGATGAATTCTTAAGCTTCCGGTATCTTACATTTATGTTTTTCTGAAAAAAATCTTTCAGGGGAAAGCTTACTAGTCTCGGTAAATCAAAGAGAAAACGGCTGGAAACAAGATTTGAAGGTAGCAAAATTTCGATCTCAAATGTTTAATATATTTATGTTTTGATTTAACTATTGTAGCTATTGTATATGTCTGTCTTCTAGAAATAGATCTCAGGTGTTCAAATTGTTTATGTCATGTGCAAGTTTTTGTGTTTGTCTCTCTTGTTAGACATTAAATAAATGGAGTCCTATAGAAACAAGTTGTGATACTCATACAATACAACAATTCATACAACACCATTTTTTGTGTCTATGTCGCTCCATCATTCTGACATATAAAAAATGATGTGGGGGAGGAGAGACACAAAATATTGTTGTACAAAATGTTGTATGAATTTAAATGACATTTAATGAAGAGTGATATAGACATAAATTTTGCATATAAGCTATCATGTACATGAGAGGACCCCGGTTCCCTTTCTCCTTTTCTTATTTGCCTTTTAAATTCAATAATACATGATATTCTAATTGTTGTACTATAACAATGGTCACTACAAATCCAGAAGAAAGTTTGATTTGAAAGCAGATATATATTGGTAAGAATATATGAGGGCAACAGTTATGATGAAAGTCCTAAAATTAGTTGTCACAGAATTTAAAAAGGACAATACAAAAGGAATGGAATGGTATAGTTCTACTGAAAGCGTCCTTACACTAGATCTTGCATTTAGTAGTTCTGCAAATGACTATTTATGTACATATCACCTCTGAATTTTATATTCAACGTTTTCCTCTTATTTTCTTTTCTTAATGGCATTTTCTGGTAATATGATTATGTTAGTGCATGAATTTTTCCAGAGGTGTTTTCTCTTCTCTCTTTCGTACCTTTTCTAACCTTCTCTTCCTCTAACAAAAATGTAGATCAACAGAAACAGTTGAGGTTAATATACAATAGATTCAAGGAAGAGGTTAATCAGCATCTACAGGATTGCAGGAGCACTGTTGAAGATCTTGAAGCAGATCGGATAGAGATCAAGAGAACCATGGAAAAGCAAAGTATGAAAACACAGTATTTGTATTAGCTTATTTTGTGTTTAGAATAACTTATAGTTAAAATTTGATTGTAGCTTTTTTTCTAAATGCAGTTTTTCCCAACAAATTAATCTAATCCAAATATGCAAAAGATGTCTTTTGGATATAGATACGTCCTTTTGTTTTTTAAGTACAAAATATCTATAAATATCAACTCAGGGGTAGTGTTTAATTTAGTTTTATTTGAAAAAGAAAGATTAAATAAACGGTGTTTATGACTATTAGAGATGGAGTCATGTCAAGGGAGTAGTGCAATTCTTTCATATTTTCTCCCCCTTTAACCTTTCAAATCACTAGAGCCATGATACAGTTTGGACATATTTATGTTAGCTTCTGTATTATTTCTTTTAATTATTTTGTTTTAAAATTTTAGTTACATAAAGATAGTGTCATAGTATCAGCAGCGCAAGTTTTTTTTTTTAATGAGAAGGGTCTCAATGTATTACACAACAAAAATCATGGACAATGATGTTTTGGAAAGAAAACTCGAGATATTTTTAAAGTTTTCTTTGTAAAGTTTTGACTGGCAACCACTTTGTGGTTAGCTTGATAAAGGATTAGAGCTTGGTAGAGCTCTTGGTTATAATCTCTTCCTAAAAAGGGAAAAATCACCATTTGCATTATTGGTAAGTATCATGTAGGTTGTGGCCTCATTTTGAATATATCTTGTGTTATAGGAGTAGCACATAAGAAGCTTCTGTCGCAAGTTGAAGCAGCAGTGCAGATCCAACTTGATGACGCTCAAAGGAAAATCACATTCACACAAGAGGAAAGTATTCGTTACATGTAGTTGCTATGTGCAGTACTTGGTTTTCACTCTCTTGATATGATTTTATATGAATGAGTTGGTGGTTGGTCATCAATCAATCGCTTGATTCTCGAATTACTAGTGTCCTGATACACTGAATCACACTATTGCGTTAAAATATACTTGAATCACGAGTAATGATATTTGTCAGCTTATAACTGGGGTGGACTGAGGTGAAAAAAGGACAAAAATAGGAAGAAAAGAGAAAAAGATAGAGAGAAAATGATAGATATGATATGTGCAATGTAAAAGAAAGAGAAAGATAGGAAGAAAATAATGTGAAAGTGGGATGGAAGAGAAAATAGGTGATGATAAAAATTTCCCTTGAATCGTTGTCTGCAAGACTACAATCACTGAAGCCTGCAAAATGCTGGATAACCAACCATTTGGATTATGTTTGTTAGGCAGAGATCCTCTCCAGCCAAATTACCATACAGCCAATATCCTTCAACATCTTGGCCTTTCATTGATCATTGCACAGCAATTAATTTGGAGAGATAATATATTGAATGGTTTTGGTTTTAGCTGTAGAGAAAAAATTTGGAGAGGCATGAGAGAATCCATACACGTAGAGAAAATAAAACTAAAACGCCAAGTTTTGTTGGGACCAGGCTCTTTTTGATTCCCTTGCATTGTTCATTGAATTTAGGATGTGAATGTGATATCTTGCTGGGTCAGCTGGCATTAGTTGTTCCCCTTGTTTAGATTTTCCTTTTACCTATCGATTGTCATTTCTTTACAACATTGCTGTAAATAGAGATAACGAGCAATTTTTACCTTGTTGGATTCTGATTGTATCCTCTTAATTGGCTGCAGAATGCGAGGGGGAAACTTCTACAATTGAAGCAGGTTGTAGCTATGTGCTTGAAAGAGGAAATACTAAATTGATATGATTTTTGCTGATTCTCTGCAAGTTAGGAAACTTTGCTCAGAAGGAAGTGCACCTTGAGATTTCGCTAGATCCTTAGGACTAATCATTAAAGATTACTCTGTACTTAATATTATGCCCCCCTCCTCTTCTTTTAAGTACATAGAATAGATAATTTGGCCGAGTTCAAGTAACATCACTTAAATTTTCCTTTATCAAACTCGAATTCTGGGTCTATTACTGTGTGTGATTTGTAGGATAGAAGACATCCTCACGTGCCATTGAGAATTGAGATTTTTTTTTATTTCCTCAGTCATTTTCTGATTTCCCAATCGCAAGATGGCTGCTCCACTACACTGTTTTTACAACTGATAAATATATTTCAAATGCATGCTGTTTGAGTTTTAGGCTAAAAAAATGTTTTATGATACATTTAGTTTAGGGAAAAAAGTGAAAGGAAAGAAGAAGAAAAAGAAAATGAGATATTTTTAAAGTTGTTAGATATTTTTTTTTATATGTTTCAAAGAGGGTTATATTTGTTTGAGTGAGTAGAAGAGGGAAGGATTCAGGAATGACTCTAGAAGGATGGAAAACAATGAAAATTGGGATTTTTCCACCTTGTGGAATGGTTCAACAAAGGAGGAAAAGAAGACATTTTATTATGGCCCTTTGAAAGATGTTTTTCACCAAATTGGAAAGAAAAAGAGAAGTTATTTTATTATGTACAAAATAAAAAAATACCTCTTATTTATATTATATATATATATATTTATTTTTATGTTGATATTGTCATTTTACACTCTTTTTTTTTTTCATTTTTTCTCTCACGGAACTACTTAAAAATTATCTCATTTTTTTATTTCTTTCCTTTCAACTTCTTTAGATCAAACATCAAAAAAATAAAAAGTAGATAATATCCATGTTAATTTTTAGTTAAAAAATATTTTAATAAATCGACCACACCATTGTTGACTTTCTTATAAATTTTTTTAAAAGAAAAAGTAATAAATCGACTATGATATTGTCGATTTTCTAAACCCAGTTGTTGATTACTTGATTTACTCTATTTAAAAAAATGCTTTTCAACTTACACCAATAGTGTAAATTATTTTGTTCCACATACAGTGTGTCAGCTATAAAGCCTAGAAACTTCGAACGTGAGTTATTTTTTTGTTTTAGGAGGAAACTAAAAATGGAAAAAAAAGAGAAGCAAGATTCTTTGTTTGTATCTGAGGAGAGGGGACCAGTGGTGAAATTATTTGGGAAGAGAAGGTTTGGATTATAGTATAGAGTATAGACTATAGAGAGATTTAGGACTCATCCTTAATCCACCCCAAAGTGGTGAACAGAGTTTTTAGATTGCATAATAATAAAATATGAATGAATGAGAATGTCAACATCGACCATGGATGTTGACAAGCATAGTAATTAGAATACCATCTTGGGGAAAAAAGATGGATCGTTTTGACACCCTCCCAGTCCCAGTTTGTCATGGTGAAGCCAGCTGGACGATGAAATTCAAAGGAGTGAACACCGAAAGTACAGACAAGAAGAACCCTAGACACGTGAACCCAGTGAGTGTACCACGTGAAAGCCGTTGTCTCCTTCAGGATAGGGTGTGGCTTCCTACTACAATTCATTCTATTCCTAACCTTGTTGTTGGGTTTTATTTGGATGTGTTCTCACTTCTCATCTACAGTCTCTTTTGTTAACCTTCCTTGCCCTCCTGCAACCTCTCTTAGTTTCAACACCCATTTGCAAAAAATCCAGAGTTGATATACATGAGATACATCTTGTCAATGTATTATGTGTCTGTTCATAAATAAACGTGGATTTTAATTGAAGGATCATACCACGCACGTGACATGTTTGGCATTTTTTTCTTCTCATTAAAATATGAAATTGAATAACATTTTTTTTTAAAAAAAAACTAACATTTTTATTTGTGAGGCTTAATTGTATTTTTAGCATTATTGCAAAAGTTTTACCCCTCGTAATCGTGTAATTGTGATCCCTCCATGTCTCAATCCCTCGTTTTATAAATTTTGATAACATGACATTAGAAGATAAAATGATAGTTGTTAACACATATATTGATGTGATTTAATTATATTTAAGTTTTTTTTTTTCAATTGTAATTAAGTTATGTGAACATATATGTAGGCAATACGTAATTATATGTGTCAAACAATATGTTAGTTGTCATGCCATCAATATGTCATACTTTAGTACTTAGCAAAATTTGTTAAATATTTATGAAAAATTTATAAAGAGACATTAGTGGCACAATTGTAATTCTTGAAGGACTTTGGAACCTTGGAAACCAAAATCACATATTTACTATATCTAAAAAATTAAAAGTTCAATCAAGTCTAATTTTTCTTTTAAAAAAAATCAATTTAAGAGAATTTAATTAATGATTTTTGGCTGAATTTACATTTTTAGTATTATTGTGAAAGTTTAGTCCTCAAGTATTGTATGTGTAATTATGATCCCTCCATATTTCAATCTCAAATTAAATATATAATAAATTTTGTTAATATAATATTAGAAGATATTATGATAATTGATATGTTAAGTGATATATATTGACATGATTTAATTACATTTTTGATCTTTTATAATCATTATATCGAAAGGATACAAGTGTAATTAAGTAATGTCAATATACATGTCAAATAATATATTAGTTTTTTCATAATCTAGTATCAAATTACTAAACGAAATTAATAGAGATGCAAAAGTAGCACAATTATTATTCTTGAAGGACTTTGGAACCTAAGAACCAAAAATTGCATAGTTACTATATCTAAAACACTAAAAGTTTAATTAAGTTTAATTTTAAAAAAATAAATTTAAGAGAATTTTGATTAATGATTTTTTTTTCTTTAAATATTAACTTCTTTTCTCTTCTCTCTCTCCATAATGGGTTCTTTGATGTGAGTCCTCCTCTTTTGTTTCTTTCTCTCTCCATCGTTGTTAGGTTATGATCATAGATATACTTTATTTCTTTGTCTTCTATTTCACTTTTATATATCTTTTTATTTATAACTTTTTTTAACTTTTACTTTTCTGTTTCTTTATATCTCTTGTTATCATTTACACTCTAAAAAATAGTGTACATCAACATTTTCCATCTTTGCTAATCATTTTTTTTTTCTTTCCATTTCTCTCTCTCAAGACTTAAATCATTTTTTAAGTTCAGAAAATATAAAATGATAAATAATTTTTACTTTACCTTTAAATTTTCATTTAAAACTTTTTTAAAATAATTTTTAAAGTTAATAAAACTAAACTGAGAATAGAGTTATCTTACCTTCTCATATGAAGAAATACAAATTATCTCTTATGATCAGCTCTGAAAATAATTGTTTCTGCATTGGGAGTGAGGAAAAAGTCTCAACTTGTACGAGGATGATCAAATGGGGAAACATAAATGAGTAATAAAATAATTCATATAATAAGGTTTAGGGTTATACACAGAATTCAAGTTGCTTCTTTGGCTTGCTCATGATCCATTGATTGAGATTGAGATTTTCCAATTTTCATCTCCCATTGCTAGTTGCTACCCAACAAATTGACACTGGTCCACCTCACTACCTTGACGGATATATCCCCATCTCATCTATTGGCACCTAACTCCCATAATATATGACAGATAGGATAACTAGAATTTTGTGGACACGATGCGACACTAGCTCAATTTTACATTGCTCAATGTACAACCTCAACAGTTATGAGGAGGACCACTAGATGTTATTATTAATTTAATTAACTAATTTCAGAACTATGATCATCCCTTCAATATTTCCTTATAACGTAATATTTTGCTTTTGTCCACTTCCATCCCCTCTCCATTTCAATACTACTAGTACTGCAAACTAGTATAATATAATTGTAGCTTCTTTATTTAGTATCTTTGTATCTGTTCTAGCTAGTGCTGATTATCAGTTACATTAGTCCTCACAAGTGAAACCGGTTACAATACAGCATATAGGTGAGCTTGTGTTGCACGCAGTTTGGTTTTTCTGTGAGCACCTGAAATTTCTTTTGGAAGATAATGTAATTATTTAATGGCTGCTGAGAAGATGCCTGATTCCACCAAACCAGGGATGACTAGAAGCACCTCTTATCTAGACTCCATGCAAGTTATTGCTACTTAAAGATTCGATTCTATTCTCTTTTTATATTCAACAAGCAAGTTTGTCTTTTTTTCTTTTTTTTTTTCTTCTCTTCTTTATGGTTTTTAGTTACTAAAAGTGTGTGGTTTTATTATGTTCCAGTTATGGCAAAGGTTCCCTTGAGCTGGTATGGGAAAATGGTCAACTTCACGTGCAGCAAGGAGGTTCATCATCAACATCAAGTGTCGTCACACGAATGACTCCCTCGTGCGAAGGTTCCTTCAATGCAAAAAGTGCAAGGTTAAGCTCACTATACTCCCTCATGGACTTCCCAGTTCAAAGGGACTCTGCCTTGGACAATTCTCAACCAAATTCTCATCAAAGCAATGACCAAAATTCTGGTAAGTTTGCAAAGGCTGCTAATTCTAGCAGCAAAGGTCTTGATCGTTCCTTAGTGATAAACTCACCTAAAGGATCACCGGGAAGACAAAAGAACCCTTTAAATTCTGATACATCAAACATGGTTCCAAGAAGTGAGGAAACAACACCTCCTGATGAGCAATCTGAAGCTGTTGGTCATGATCAGTATTCATGGATCTCGTGGTCAATATTTTAACCAAACCTCAAGCTCAGCAAGACATAGAGCAAAGGGAAAAGCTCATGATACTAAACAAAAATACTGTGATGAAGGCTTGTTGGAATCTTCTTCCCTATGCTCCATTGGAGCCTCAAATAACAGAAACGTGTGTAGCAGGACACATGATGATATCGATGACTCAACGTATTTAAGCAATGTAAGTGGAAAAGTATACTCTATTTTTCACCTTCTTAGTAAGCATAGCATTGTTATCAGGTCTCATGAAGCTTGATTAACT
>NW_021143593.1:0-14807 GCF_004193775.1 Glycine soja
AAACAAATTCTCTTTGGTTCAACTAATCATTATCATCAAGGAGCACGTAAAAGAATTGAGTTCACTTTGAAGTTTACCATTTGATGGAAGATAAAGTAGCATTTTATTCCGTGGTGGCTAATAAATAGCCACTTAACTACTAGGTCCACTGTTTGGAGAAGTTGGCAATGCGGTTGAAAATTTTGGACCGAACCTATCAATTATTAGTGTGTGATACACCCCTTTTTGCGTGTGGTGTGGCTTTCCTATATATGAATGAAATATACACTTTCATAAGGCTACGTAGATGCTTCTCTATCTCAAAGACACACTGTTATGGTCCTTAGTTGATAAATGTTCTTTTTTGATAAAGCTTGGTTTATTAACCCACCCTCCATGCTATATGCTTTTCAATGACACCCGTTCTATCACTTTTTTTTCCCACAAAAATAGTCCATGACTTTTCCAAAGTGCTTGAGTGATTGAGTATGAGTTTTCTTCTCTCATCTTCTTCTGTTTTGTTTTTCTTCTACTACTTCCTACTTCTAACACATGCACCGTGTTCCAGTAGTTTTCAACCTTGGCGTTCTACTATTGTTGTTTCTTGTTGCCCACGACACCCCTGTTGTTGCTTCTTCTTATCATGCTGTGAGTCTGTGCCAGAATATGTCGCTTCTGCATGTGTATGCGTGTGAGGCTGATTCAATCATTATTTTAGTATATTTGCAAAATGTGACACATTAAAGAGAAAACGTGTTACGTTGATACGAAATGGAACTTCATCAACTAATCTTCAACTTTATATTTTAACGTTAACATCAATATTCAAAATATTGATATACAAAAGAGATATAACTTAATTGATTGCGTAGAATGTCAGTTGATTGACCAAGAATATGTGAGTGATCAATTCTTTTAGGTAGTAAGAGAGGAATGTTTTAGAAGGAATTGTACGTGCAAATGTTTAAAAATTGTTGCACCGTGAAAGAGGATTTTTCACTGGTAGATTAACTTATTTAAAATCTAATGTTAAAAAAATATTTCTGTTTTTTTCTTTTTCTCTTTTCTGTTTTGCTTGCACAGTTTGTCCATCTCTCTTAGCAGTGTCATTAATTATTTGGTTGTGGTCATCACCGGTCAAACTCCGCGCCACATCGTGCAACCCACAAAAGGGGTACACATACGTGAATTTGCCGTAAACTTATTTGTATCTATTTCGTTTCTTACTCGTTCCAAAAAAATATATTGATATATGCAAGGAAAAAATTAAAAGAAAAATCCTAAGGTTCAAGTATAGCAATAGTAGCTGTCTTTGGCGTGTGTGGGGTGTGAGTTATCATGTGTCGCTTCAAATTGATCATTATTATTTATGTAAGCGGAAGTGAAGGACTTGACCTTTTTATGGGTTCGTGTTATTGTAAACTAAAAAATGGATGGTGCCGCCTAAGTGTAAAATATGCATATGGATTGTGTCTATGATACTCCATAATTATTATTGCCAACGAACAAAAACCAGGGGAAAAATTGGGACTACCATGTGGATTGTATTTGGAAAGTGGAATGCTAATTAAGTTACGTCCAAAGTTAGGATAGTTCCATTGGTTCCACCAGTGATTTCAGTGAAAATGGTCAATCTATGAATAGTTAATACGTGGACTTAATTATTTAATATGTAGATTTTGAGTTTTATTTGCATGCTAATAATTTTTTTGTTATGTTATTATTATTAATGTTGCTTAAAATTTTTAAAATCAGCGTCTAATGTATTCATCATTTTAGCTTTTTTCTTTTAATTTTATATTTTCACATTATTTATTAGGTTTTTTATTTTTTCTCTTCTTCTTCTTCTTCTCAAATATTAACAATTTCAAAAATATGAAAAACTACTTTTTTAAGATTCATTTCAAAACACTTTATACTTTAAAATCAATTTTTTTATGTTTATATTTATTTGTTTATTTGTATAAAAATAATAAATTCACATTCAAATTGCAACATCCTTCGTTATAATAAATCCACAATAAAACAATTTTTTTGAAATATCAATAATATGATTTTTTCTTTGGAAACTCCAATGGTTTGAAATACTTCACATATTATAAATAAGATTGAATCATTACAAACTAAGAACATTCTCAATATGGACTTCTAAAATGAAGGTTAAAAAAAATGTCTTCAACTCTCCTTAATTTTAACAATTTTTTCCTTGTATTATGAAAATAACATTTTTAACGAGATAATAATCTTAATGAATAAAACAAGTTCTAAAAGGGTACTTTTAATGGGATAATAATCTCAACGAATAAAACAAGTTCTAAAAGGATTTGCAAATAATTTTGCTTTCAGCCGACGCGGTAATCCGAAAAATCAACCATGATGTCTACATTCTTCTAAAATAACACTAGTAATAAATATTTTAAAATAATAGTGTTTTCATAAATATTATAGAATTGTCACACATATCTTCCACATAACAACAATTAATCATAGTGACACTACTATACAAACGGCCTATTACACCGATTATTTTTGACATACAATGCCGGTTACGAACCGTCATCGTAGCGGACGTTGTAGAAAGCTTATGCGTCTTCCACGACGGTTCCTTAAAACTATCTTAGTATGTGTTACATTTTAAGACGATTTCGTCGTGAGAACCGTCTTAACTGTCTTAGAATTCTAAGACAGTCTTGGAGACAAGACAGTCTTTAAATGTGTTATATTTTAAGACGGTTTTCACTATGAGACCGTCTTAGAATATAACACATTCTGAGACGGTTTTGATAGAACCGCTTAGAATATGTTTTTTTTTTTAAGAAAATGACATTTGTTTTTGTTGCCACCTATATTACAATCATTCAAACCATTTGTTTTTATTAATTATCACCTAATAATTTGTAAAAGGGTCTACCATTTTACTCATGTAACAAAATAAAGCGATATATATATATATATATACACACACACACACAGAGACACACTACAACTCTTTGTTGTTAACCTTGGTATAGCAATGTGCATATCCACTGATATATATGACTTAAACTCAATCAAATCTACATCATCAACAATATCGCTTTCATCATTAATTATATCACCCCGCTGAGATTGCTCAGTATGTACCTCACTTAACTCATGGATATTGACATGGTCTGTATCTTCAATTTGCAAGCTTGGTTGAGTAAGGCCATTAGAAGGATCTTCAGTTAGCATCGTATCAACATTTCCTCTAGTGCCATCTTCTTTTTCAAACCTGGTACTAGAAGATGATTCCAAATCTCTTGTTTCCACATGAGCAGTAAAGCCTTGTGGATCTAAATTCTCACAAATGGTTCCTTGTGAACAAATCTGATCACCTGATATCTCAAGTTCGTCACTTACCCTGTTATTAGGTTCAAATTGTTGAGAATGTACAATGGGACTGCTTGTCAGCTGCTAGCTCCAGTTTCTTCAATAGTATTAACATCAATATCATCCTCGGATGAGGTATTAGATGTGTTACTGGTTGCTTGACTGCAACCAAAATTGTCCTTTGTAAAAATGAAACCTTCCTTGTTCAGAAGTTAACATCATTGGCATAAAGCAAATACATAAAACAATTTAACATGAAGGATGGAAAATGCACTCGTAGCTTTAAGCAATAAAGCTAAAGCAACAAATAACAGTTAGACTTTCATTTGGTTTATGGGGAAATAAGGTAGAGAAGGTTGTTTCAACAAATAACAACTTAGATTCATTTGACGTAACATATCTTTCAAAATGACCTTCATGCATTGGTTGCCTTAAACCCTAGGTCTATCATTTTCCAACAAAGTACACACTACCAATATAATATAGTTCACAAAAAGAATCACCATTTCAAATTTACCATCATATTTAGAAGTTATATAACTGCATTAAAATTGTTAAAGATCTAATTGGATTTGATGTAAATAAGGAAGCTTGGAAACTACTGTATAGCTAATTTGTAGGGATTCGTATTCATTGTAATTATTTTATCATTCTCTGATTATAAATAAACCAATGTGTCAATGCCACTTGGCAAAACTGAAACATATTTTCTCTAGCACACCCTACCTAGCTCATTATTATTACTAGAAGAATGCAGTCATGCTTAACTAACCAAATATATGTATTGTAAACCAAGGTACCAGACTAGGGCTACACACATTCTCCAACTAGCTCTTCAAATTGAGCCACAATGTGTTTTCCATAAGTATTTTTCAAAGCATCAACATTAAGTGTTATGCGAGAAAGTAATGTTGCTCGCTGATTTTCAGAACAGATCTCAAGAACCTTCGGGATCACATAATTTGAAATTGGTCTTTCATCATTGTCTACATTGAAATCAAGCATGGTGTAGTAAGCAAGAGGACAAACCCCAAAATGCATAGGTCATGCCAGTTATAAAATGAACCTATTAATTATAGCACAATTCACATTACATGTAAAGAGATGAACTTTCTACCATTGTAATAATTTGGAAGACCTCAACAATACTAAATATGGCATAATAATCATAATATATGGAAGCATCAATAATTCTAGCTCATAATTAATGTAGAAAAAGGATCTTAGAGTAGTTTTAGTGTCTCAATCAACTACAAAATGAAACTTGAAAAACTCTAGATCGGTCAAGTAAAACAGCAAAAACAATATCCATTCATGCCCTGCCGCTAGACATCTAAGTACAATATTATACAATTTTAAGTGACCATACACATGCCCTCTTAAACAAAGATCCAGAAACAAGCCAAATATGCCTTCATTGTCATATGCAGGTCTAATTCAGAAACGAGTAACCACTAATTTACATTTTAGCAACTACACATGCCCTCTTCCTGTGAAGAAATATAGGATTCTCCATATACCCTGGGTATCTCAAAACACATTTTAGATGCCGAAATAAGGAGGCTAAGACTTGACAGTGGTGTCATTTTTAAAGTTCACTAGTGTATTTGAAAGGAATACCAATGACCACTTTTTAGTGCTTTCAGTGCTCTGCTCATGGTTGTTGCAAGGAAGTCTATATTACTCATATATGTAGAGAGATTTTACAACTTTGTATTATTTTGTAATGTTGTTTTCTTCTCCTCTACCCCTTCCTTTATTTTGGGAGGATTTTTTGCCTTCCCCCAATAACTGTTTCTTGAACAGTCTATTCATTTCTAATAATATTTTTATCAGAAGAAAAACAAACAAGCAAAACTCTAATCCAACAGCTTTCCTAGATAATTAGGTTGCAATTTTTCTTCTATGCAAGTTTCAGGGATAAAATCTGCTATGCATAATAATATATGAACATTTTATTAACTAGTAAATGTGATTAGCCTTGAGAAATTAATACTTACCAATAAATTATCATTTTGTTTGTCATGTCCAACAATCTCCACAATTAACAAATGCCATGAACTATGGCATCACCATACTCCAAACATTTCTCAACAACATTTGATGCAAATTTATGCTGGGTTAATTGGACGATATGTCTTGACAGCTTGTGAATAATTTGACTCCTTTCCTGAGGTTTTCCTCTCTCCAACACATGCTGTAAAGACATAACCAGAGCATCATAACTAAATAAATCAAACAAATTTTAGACATTAAAGATCAACAAGCCATACAAATATCCCATGTGCAAAATAGTAAATGTTAGGCAAGTAAACCCCAAAATTTATCTATATCATTCATAGCATATACATAAAGCTGTTTGAAAAGGCATTATTAATTAACACATAGACAAAACAAGTATTTATAGGCTAAGGACAGTCGAAGAGGACCTTGAACATCTCCTCAACAAATACACACACACACACACCACACAAATACACAAGATGTGTAAAATTTAATTTCAAGATAGTCCTTTTGAATGAATTGGATTGTTCCCTCCCAAAATTGCACATTTGATTCAGTTTCTATTATGCATCATAACCACCATCCACCGCTAAAAATTAGTATTACAATTAACAGGGAGAGAAAAATAGTAAATAACTTGAGTAACATAATTACCATACTGGTCCTGAGCAAGAGTAAAAACTGACTCCAAGATTTGATCAACTATAAAATGACATTGAATCTCATCTGAACAATGTTGTAGAACTCTTTACAAGAAACATAATCATGGGACTAAGTGCACAATAAAAGAAACATCATTTTCTTAATGGAAAAGGTAAATGCAATAACCTTACCTGTATTACAAAGAAGTAAGGACAATTTAGAAAGACATACGGAAGTCTAAAGATATGAGGATGATCAAATTAGAAAGAAGTATGAACAAATTAATCTTAATGAGTAAACCACTCCAATCAGTATTAGTGTGATAGAAAACTAGAGATTTAGAATGACACAAGGGAAACTTTCTCCTCTCTAACTCTCAAGTATTTGAACTTGAGCAGCCTGGTTATCTCCCCTATCCCATTTGATTATTGAATACAAGTAGTTTATCTGTTACTAAGAAAATTAGGTCCCAATCCCCTACTAAACCTTTTACTATACGTATCCCATTTAAATTTAGGGAAAGGAGTGCTTGTATTGACAAAAAAAAATCAAATAATATTCAGTTTTCCTTTTCTCAAAGTGAGAGGATATGTGCCAAAAAGGAAGCACAAAGAACATGCTTGTATCATGGTATTAGTCAACATTGCTTGCTTCTGTGACTACATATACAAAACCCAATTTGTAGTGACAATAGACAATTCTTGCTTTGATGAAGTCTTACTTCATTCCATTTTCTATCAGTTATTTACACACAAAAAGCCCCATAAATTCATGTTGACACTGCTTCATCAATCCTTGATAATCAAACAGAATTTGGGCTGAAGTAAAAAATATTGCTCTTCAAAATATGGAGTTTTCCAGCATGGGAAACTATGCAACTCGTATTTGACATGGAAAACAAACAGACCATAAATAGTCTCATCTTGATCTATTGCAAACAAACTTATTTTGTCATTACTAGGAACTACACCTTGGCTAGAAAGATAAGATAAATTTGTGAGATAAGCAGCCCCATTTTCAGACTGTAATTTGCAAAAAGGCAGACATATAGCAAATGCTTAAGTAGGATCTTCATATATTTAGATCATTGATAAATCTCAATCAGAGATCCTTTGGTTAAAAATGGTAGAAATAGTCATAGTCATACTGACTAAAATCCATGAACATATCTTCTAATAGCTTTCAAGACAAACAACTGACATGAATATATACCAATGTCTTAATGTTACATGAATAAAAAAAATTACATACCTTTTTGGATTACATAACAACCATACATCTGCAGACTTAAAGGCACTATCTGACCAAGAAGTCGATTTGCAAGTTCCTTTCTCTGCTCAGGGCTTCCATACTCAAAAAACTATGCACAAGAGAAACAAACAAATTGAGCATAATAGATTCCAAACAATCATAAAGGTAGTTAATGACAATGTACATCACTTCAAAACATGCCTTTTGGATTACATAGTTTTAAAATACATCAGTCATTAATTTTTAAGTATGTGGAAGAACCTCTTTGAACACTAACTCCTTCTCTTTAACACCACAACTTTCCAACTTATGCTGTAAAAAATGACTCCCATGCTGATTAGTGTTGGAGTTAACAAAATGTCAACTTAATTTCCAAAGCCAAGGGTTGATAAAGTGATAGGTGAAAAGATCACCAAAGTATTACTTGCCTAAATACAACTATATGAGGTTGCTATATATAGAAAGTATATTAAATATATGACAAAAAAGAAAGAAAGCTAACACAACATTACAACAATATATTAATAAAAATAATAATTAAAATAAATGAACACCTTACCTTTATTTCATTAGCCTCATCTACAAATCTTAAATGATTTCTCCAATGAAATGCAAGAAATTATTACGATTTAATCAGGAGCGATTAAAACAATTAAGGATGGTACCTTTTTGCATGTGGTTATTGGGTCATCGGACAAAAATGGAGGATAACCAAGTATTACTAAAACAAATATACATTATTGCTGAATTAAATGTCAACTGACCATAATTGTTTATTATCAATATACAATGAAAATGTTTAGTTTGAAACAAAATTGTTCCTATGTCATCTAAATTTTTCTAAATTCCATGTTTTTAATCTGGAGAAAATATGTTGCTCATTTGTTGCAAAGTGTTGTCATGGTCTCTTTGTCTCACGGTGTTCCATCATAAAACCACTGCAAAATTGTAAATATCAAATTAGTGACGTACATAAAACATTGGAATTAGACTTTGATACAAAAGTAACAATTAAAACCTATTATAGTAAACATACCTTATTCCATTCATTCTTCAAACTGTCACTCACTATGCACCATATCCAATGCATGACATAATATCCACACTCGTAGCCTCCAGTTTGAACATGACTCTAAATGCAATATCAAATATATTTACAAAAGCTAGTACTTTGAAAGTAAAACACGACAATAATTCGAGATACCTATTCATCAAATAATGACATACCTTTGGTTCAATCCACTGAGGTATAGCTTGATCTGGCTTTCCTTCCAAAGTAGTGGTTAATGTCTTCATTGCACTAGTTTCAAAATAACGTTAACTTATATAATCAAATAATCATTGTGTTTATACACTACAATCGATATACACTAATTGACTTATAATGTTAAAAATAAACTATTAACTGCAACCTTGATGTTAACATCAGGCTTCTTACGCAAAGAACAAAACCAAACAACAATATTGTCCCGTGGACATAAAACAACAAGTTGCAAATGTGCCTTGAAGACGAAAAACATTACTTAGGCAATAATAATGCACATAATATCCACACTGTACAACATGAATTTCACTTACTGATTCAAGTAAGCTCCTAAGTAGACTTGTGGTTGTGATTCCTTGACCCATGTTTCAATGTAATGTTGACATTCTTCACGTCTGTTCTTTGTGTTGTGTATAGACTGAGGTTCAAGAAAACCATACAGTGATCCATGACCTAAGCTTATACTCCAATAATTCATAAACCTATTTCAAACATTTGACATAAATATTGTTAATGGTATATTGTAACGAACATTAATTATCAGTTAATAAATTAAACACCTACTAAACCAAAATTTACTTACATCATCCATAACTGTAGTATGGATATGTTCAAACACTTATCACCTAAAACTATCTCAGTTACATCTGCGTGTGTGATGAAAAAGTCATCTTTGACATTAGCTATCCCAAATTTTGCCCCATTCCATGATAACTCAATTGGCTTTTGGTAAACATCACACGATTTTTGTTGAGTGATTGATGCAGAGGAAGTGTTGGAGCCACGTGAGGCCTGTCCAAAGTACTGGTTGTTTGTCACACCTGTCCCCGCCACACATATGCGACTTGGATGAACCGATTAGCCAATAGCAGTGTTCAATATGTCCTCACGACCATGCGGAACAAAGTTTCCTTGCGTCATCTATTCTTCTAAAGAGTCTTGTGAACAATACAACATGAATTTACAATCCAACGGAGGTTCTTATTATACAATAAATTAAGTCAGACTATGAAATGTTGAGGTAATTACTCACAATTTTGTCTGATATTTCTTGGGTCGTTGTAGAGGTCATCTGGCCATATCGCTTTGTGCGGGCCATCTTCTACTTGACATGTCTAGAAACGGGGGATGATGGGTCAACACTCAGTGATGAATTTTTAGTAAACTCAGCTTGGTGTTCTCATGCCTTCCTTTTCTCATCCATTTTTTTTCAAGCAGATCATAACCCCCACGAGATAGTAAATGGGGGCAATCATTGTATTTTTGAATTTCCTGGGCCTTTTTCAATGTTCCCTTACAAAAAAACAATTTTTTTTTCAAATTAGTAAATAAAAAATGATAACAAATTCAATTCTAAATACAAAACTACTTAAATAAACCTGCCAATTAGGGGTTTGGTGGCTTTTTGCAAATTCGGCCTAAGTTGTTGCATCACTATAATACTTAACATAATGATCATCTTTTTTTTACCCTCATTATCAGCATAAACATATTTTGTTGTCATGGAGGACTTATATTGCCTCCATCTAGTAGTGACCATTGACATCACCTTCTTTTTGGCATTGTCACCTTTAGGGATGTCATATTTGCCCTCCAAATCAAAATTGTTAAGTAACAATTAGTAAATAATAATATTTTGAAAATAATTAAAGAAAATTATATACAAATGTCAACTTAAATATGCACTTACCAAAATTTCATCCCATATTAGATTCTTTAAAGTTTCTGGTACAACATTTCAATTGGAGTGGACAATAGGAATTTTTTCTTGCTCTACAACCCCTAGATAACTATGGAACTTTTCTTTATGGGGGCCTGATCCCTTCCCAGTGGCAGGATTGACGTTAACTGTTGGTCGTGGCTGATCCAAGCTTCGGACAGTCAACCTTCTCAGCCGGGTGGACTGTCTAGTCCTCTTAGACATAGCCTCTGAAGGAATATCTGAATGTGGAGGGGACCTTGGGGTGTTGTCATGAGTCTAGACAAGTCAAACAAATTGAGTTAGGACATAATCAATTATGCGATATATTATATACATTACTTTGTTCATAAGCAGTTACGTAGGAATATTCTCCCATAAACCTTCACCATGATCATTACGATTTGCATGTACATCATCCTCCTGATCTTCACCATTTATGAAAGGCATTTGTTGAGAGAAAGTCGACATCTCGCTGACATCAAGTGTTGAACCATCAATATGGTCACCGATAGACATTGTTCTCCCTTGTAGAACCACTGACCATCTTGAGTCGCACGGATCTTAGACATAAAACACTTATTTAGCTTGTGCTGCCATGATGAATGGGTCATCGTTGCAACCAACCTTTTAAAGGTCTACTAAAACAAATCCCATTTTGTCTTGACGTACTCCGGTATTTCCATTAACCCACTGACACTTGAACAAATGCACTCTAAATTCATTGTAATCAAGCTTCCAAATATCTTTGATGACTCCATAGTAAGGCATGGATGCTTGAATCAGATTATTATCAGAAGCGCTACAAAAGTGATCTGAATGATCGTCAACACTCACCCTACTATTATGCACGCTACTTTTTTCATCTTGTGACTTTGCATAGAAAGAATACTGATTGATATCATATCCCTTCCAATTGGAACATTGAGATTTGGACCAACAGCTAACAATCTTAGTGTCTTCGAAGCACTGTCATTTGCGAAGATTGTTTGTCTAAACCAGTTGATGAAAGTTTTATTGTGCTCTTGTAACAACCTCATCTTGTTCATTTTTGGTGAGTATCTGTGAAATGTTTTTTTCTAAGCATCTATGTAAGGGATCACCTCTATTGTGTTGTTTAGTACGTATAGATGAGCTTGTGACAGTTGTTGGCAATCCATGGTTACAACATTAAATCCTCGTGTATCCCTACCTTGAATCGTGGAATCATGACGACTTTGAGAAACCTTGACTGGTGTAGCAATATTTATATACTCTGAACAAAATTTAATAGCTTCTTCAGCAACGTATCTTTCAACAATGCTTGCTTTTGGTTGATATTGATTCTTTGTATATCCTTTCAACACCTTCATGTAGCACTCAACCAGATACATCCAACTTAAAAAGACAAGCTCACAGAACTGAATCTCCCCCACAAGATGAACAATTAAGTGAATCATGATGTCAAAAAATGATGGGGGAAAATACATCTCCAATTCCCATAGGATGATGCAAGCTTCATTCTCCAAATTATCCAACTGTTGAGGGTCAATAGCCTTGCTATAAATAGCATTAAAGAAAAAATACAAGCGAGTTATCTCAAGCCTAACTTTTTCAAGCAAGATACCACAAACGACCACTGGCAAGAGATGTTGCATTAACACGTGACAATCATGAGATTTCAACCCAACCAATTTCAAATCCTTAACTGACACAAGGCTCTTGATATTTGAAGAGTATCCTTGTGGGACTGTTAGATTTATGAGACAATGATAAAAACTTTTTTTCTCTGTCGTTGACATTGTGTGACATGCTGGGGGCAAATACGTTCGATCACCTCGTGAAACTGGATGTAGCTGGTCTCATATACCTATGTCAACCAAATCTTGACAACTTTTCAAACCATCGTTTCTCGACATGCATAACGTCCAGACAATGTCATACATGTAGATTACACCAATAAGGAAGATAAAAGAATATTGACCTTTTCTTCCAAATGTTTTTCCCAAACGCATCCTTTTTTGTGTCTTACCAAAGATAGTTACAATGTCTTTCACTCAATCATAAACTTAGTGTCTAGCTAAGGGTTTAGGCGCACTTTGAATGTCATTCTCTCCATTAAATGCTTTCCCCAATCGCCGATACAGGTAATAAGGTTTCAAAAATCTTTGATGCCTTGTATATACTATCTTCTTTCCATGTTTCAGTTGGATGCAACTCATCTTTTTCTCACAAATAGGGCATGTGTGGTGTCCTTTCACACTATATCCACTCAAATTCCCATAATCCGGAAAGTCGTTAATGGTGCAAAATATCATTGCATGTAACCTGAGGTTTGTTGAACATTCGCATCATACACATCAACCCCGTCTACCCATAATTTTCTCAAGTCTTCAATCAAGGGAGTCAGATAGACATCAATATTATTTCCTGGTTGTCTTGGACCCGCTATGATCATAAACAACACAATGTATTTTCGCTTCATGCACAACCAAGGAGGAAGGTTGTAAATCATTAGCAAAACAGGCCATGAACTATGGTTGGTGCTCAAGTTACCGAAAGGATTCATTCTGTCTGAAGCAAGACCAAGCCTTAGGTTTCTTGGATCCTCTCTAAATTCTAGATACAAGCGACCAATTATCTTCCATTGGGGAGAATCAGTGGGATGTCAGAGCAACCCATCAATTATTCAGCCATCTACATGCCACCTATGGTTTTTTGCATCATATGCACTAGAAAACAATCTCTTAAACTTGGTATTATTGGCACATACCAACAAATCTTTGTTGAACGATTCTTGTTTGTGGTTGCATCATCACTGCATTCACCATCATTCACTTTGTAGCGTGCTACCCCACATGTCGGGCAGTTGCACATTTCCGCAAACTCATTTATGTACAAAATACAATCATTAGGGCATGCATGAATTTTCTGGTACTCTATAGCCACAAGACATAATATCTTCTTTGCCTCGTAGTGACTCTTTGGTAACATGTTATTGTTAGGAAGCATATTTTTCAATAACACAAGCAACTCAGTGAAGCTTCTGCCACTCCACCCAAATCTGGCCTTCAAGTTCACCAAAGCTAGAACCGTCGATAACCGAGTGAAGCTTGTGCATCCCAAATACAATGACTTCTTTGAATCTATTTATAATTTTTCATAATAAGGTGCATGAGCATGCAAAAAACCCCCTTGGCCAAGATCGCGTATCATGTCTTCCATACGATCTTGGGTTTGTACATCAACCGCCTCAATGTGAGGGGGTTGTTGACATGTGTGGCAATTCACCATGCCATATCCAATTTGTTTAACTTGGACTAAACCCCTCACATATAAGATGTGATCTAATGTCATTCAATGACTAACGTCTCCCATTCACACATTTAACACATGGGCAGAAATATTTTGCAGCTAATACTGGTGCATTTTGTGGCATAAATTGCAAGAAATCTTCAACCCCCTTTTGATAGTCTTTGCTTATGCGGGGTGGTTTAATCCAACTTTGATCTATGTTTTCTATTCTGTGATATCGGCTATGTTATACCATATGCATGATAATCTCACGTTTTCCGTAAAAAGGTGTGGTCCTATCCCATTTAGGAACTCTTTTTTTTATGTCATTCATATGTACAAGTTAAGTACGTTATGGTAAATTTGATTAAATTTCGGCAGCATTTCGCATTGGTCTCCAAGTACACGAAATGAAAGCAGTGACATGAATTGACCATGTTCAAGTATGCACCCAGAGAACAAAGCGATATGCTGTAAACCAAAATTTAATCAAATATAACACAACATACTTAACCTATAACTATGAATGAAGTAAAAAAAATGAGTGTTCCCAAACTGTCCAAATGAACAATTCAAGATCCAATACAATGATTAATCCAAACTGTCAGTATTAATCATTGTATTGAATCTTAAACGGAGAACTAAGGGTCACTCAGGATGCACATAATTTTAATATTAAAGAATTTGCATATATGAAAAAAATGTAATATTCACATAAGTGTCATAATGACATACATACCTGGAAAGATATTTGTAACAATAACTATGAGTGCGGTGATGGCGACGAAAATTGTATGAGTTTATGTTTATTCAAGCAAGAACAACATAAAAGCGCCTTAACTTCCTATGGCAGTGAAATAGTAGTACCTACAACCAATAACAACCACTGGGTAAGTGAGATAGTAAAGCAGTCATATAAAATTTGTTCATGCATGTTATTAACAAAAATGAATACAGACTGGAGGAATGTCAATTATGGTTGTTTAATTGGAAACAACAAGAGATACCACACTTTTTTCCCATAATTGATGACATTTATAGTTAGAGACTATTCTCTAACATAAACTAAAACTGTGTAATAGAAATGTCATGAATGATGTAATACAAATGATGATAATGACCATAGGCATAAAATAAAAATGAAAGGATAACAACATCAATTAAAAACACAAAATCATGTCATATTTTGACATTAATAACATCCAAAAAATCACGAAATCTACAAAATTGTAGTTTGTACTTGACTGAAATCAAACATTGATAAACGCTAAACCAAAAACATGCACAAGTGTTTACACTAAGAATTTACAACTTAGTACAACATATTTTAACCTTAAGAAAGTT
>NW_021143594.1:0-11322 GCF_004193775.1 Glycine soja
TTAGAAGTAACAACAGAAAGATTATCAAGCAGT
Source organism: Glycine soja (assembly GCF_004193775.1). Classification (NCBI taxonomy): domain Eukaryota; kingdom Viridiplantae; phylum Streptophyta; class Magnoliopsida; order Fabales; family Fabaceae; genus Glycine; species Glycine soja. Next base: position 34 of record NW_021143594.1, read on the forward strand.
TTAACTAGACATGATTGGAAGATGAGCAGCCAATAATAAGATGAACACTCGATTGATTAGGAGACAATAATTTTAAATCAAGAAGGATCACTCATCTAGAATCAACAGTAGATACTCTAAATGAATTCTAGAAACGAAAACATAATCACAGTGTACGCACATATGGAGATATCAACTATCACTTGATCGTGACAGAAACATCAATAATCCAATTATTTAATGTAGGCTCATAACACAAACAATGAATTATACTCAAGCTTGCAAGTGAAATCGAATTACTCAACTTAAGTACGCAACACAAAGAATAGTTTACACTAGAATAAGAAGGTATGGTCAAAAGAGTATTCTATATAAAATATATCTCGATACGAGTCCTCGAACTATAGAGTATCAACATTGCTAAGAACAAGAAATCACGAACAACCATACTATCTATGCAATTAAGGCAAAACACCATACTACTAACATACCCAGAATTATAAGGTTCTTATAATAAGTATACAACGTACATATAAGAAGTAAGAATTAATAGTTAATAAGGATGTATTAAAGAATCACAAACTTCAACTACTACATTCACGACTACACACAAAATAAAGTGAGTTAAGTAGTCATGCGTTTACACATCAAGAAAGACATACTCATCCAAGACATATATATGGTTCAAAAGGTTTTCACAACACTAATCCACACATCAAGATAGAAATAAGTTTATTCACAACATACACGCAAGAAGATAAGGGCTCATTAAAGCATTATCCATCAGTATCAAGGCTTCTTGCATCACCTAACGGCTTACCATAATGTCGAACCGCACTTCACAAATTATAGAGATGGCCAGTCTCATAACTCATGACTCAACAGTGGATTTATGGTATAACAGACATTAAGGATGCAAGGCACATACAAGCATTATTATTAAGTCTTATTTAATCATGTAGGAGAAAATACAAATAAAAATTCAAGCATGCTCAACAAAAGTACTCATAAGTAACCACACAGAGTGCACACTAGAATATGGTAAGCACATAACACACTGGCTGAAAGGTTCAACCTGGCTCTGATACCACTAAATGTGACACCCTCTACCCCTCACATATATATTAATAAAGGAATAAAAATTCAAATATTAATTAAAAGTATTTTTAAAACATTTTTAAATACAAGCTTTTCAAATGGGTAAAAGGCTCACATTCACTTTCTTCTACATCATATTCAAACTTGTCCAAATAAATAATAAAGTCATCTCGACTCAAAGAAAGTCATATAAGTCTCTTACAATTAATATAGAACCTATATCCTAATGTCACATCCTATCAGAGCGTGGTGTTCCAGTGTCCTCTAGCATGAGGTTCTTCATAGTCATCCACCTATTCATCTGCTCCCCCGAACACAAGTTCAAGATCATCACAGGATCCAAACACAACAACACACAGGGAGTGAGTTATCACATTCCTAGCTAATAGAGAAACAAGACAATTAAATATACATATATATAAATGAGATACCACTTGCTTAAACATAGCTCACGTAACTTCACCACTTCGTCATTCAAAATTCACTTTCAATTATCAATCACATTACACAAGAATCCCACACTTCGATCAAGATATAATAACACATCAATTAGCAAGCATATGCAATAGTTATGCTAAGACTCAATTCTATATGCAATGTGGTACCATGTCAGTGAAAAACCACCCTGGGCGCTTAGGAGTACATAACAAGACACACCACACAATGGGTTTGTCAGGTCACTCTCACTAAGTAAGATCATAGGGAGACCAGTCAGGGTCACGATGTTTTGCGAGAATGCTCCAACCATATGAGATCAGCATAGGCTTAAAGGAGCACTCAAACCCGGTGACCCCCAAGGCCTACACTCCGAAGAGTCCGTCAGGGCCTCTCCCTCCTGATTCAGGTCCAACCCCTAAAATAATTTTTTTTACATGCAGAAGACACTGCTCATGAATTATACAATACCCACGACCTACACTCGTGTTTTAAACACGTTCAACACAATTGCGCTACGATTTAACACTGGTTCCTAAATAGGAAACCTACATTTTCTCTTTAACACTGCGCATCAACGCTTTTCTCAAGATAACGCTGGTCGGGTATTGTACAATTCATAGCTTACAATACAATTAATTTCACATCAAGTGTTAACTACACACTTATCCACAACTAGAACTCATTCACAATTTCACATCTCATAGTGTCATAATCCACCATCACATGTTTACACGTATCTCACAAATTAACACATGTTCAACTTTACACTTATACTCAATCTCAATAACAATATTATAATCTCAAAGCAACATGTTATTCTACAATTCATCACATACACACAATTTGAATTATCATTTCATATCCTCAATATAACAATTTATATAAAAGACTATCACAACATGAGGACTAAAACCTTTCAAATAATATTACACAATTATATCCAAATCATAGGTCCAAATATACAAATATCAAGAGCACAATTTATCAAGCAATTTTAATCAGGACATCAATATTTTATTTATAATCATAAAAGAAAAATTGCAATTTAACAAACATCCCAAAATAAAATCCCAATTTAATCCTCTAAGGATCCCTACACATGTTCTCACTAATCCCCAACTGTGAATAACTCATCCCTTACCTCTAAGCGGGCTCACGTGTCTTCAGCCAGCGATAGCAACATCTCTAGCGGTTCCCGGAAATTCTTTCAATTATTCATCTGACTGCTCCGATAGAATTTCCAAACGTCAGAGAGACGGAGAAGAGATTGAAACCTCCACTTGTACTGTCTTCATACGATTCCTTTTTCTCCCTCCACGAATATTATCTCGTAAATCCCAACGGTGGAAGCGTGCGGAATTGAATTTCGAACAACATATCCAAATTTCACAATAATCCAACGGTTAACGAAATCGGGATCGTAGTTTTACCAAGACAGCTTTGGGTTTCTGCGGGAAAGAAAAAGGCTACAATGCGAAGGGTTTTTCTCTTAGTTCAGACATGATATCGAAATTCCCAACGGTGAAAATGCTCGGAATTGTGTTGCGAACATGATACTCAAATTTTACGACGATCCAACGGTGAACGGGTTCGAGATCGTCGTTTTTCTGAGACTGGTTTGGTGGGCTGCGGGAAAAAGAAAGGGTTTTGAGAGGAGAAGGGAAAAAACGAGAGTGAGGCCAAAAGGAGGCAGCTGACTTAACATAACTATTTATACCTACTCAGCCTATTATTTGCTCTATATTTATTTATTTATTACTAAAAATCTTTTTAAATTTATTTACGAAAAATTGGAATGTTACAGGACAACCCATGTGGCATAGGCTTAATCTTAATCTGCCTTCTCTCCTTTCAAGTTTCAAAATTAATCAAAAGCATTGTCTGACTAGGTCTCCAGCCAAAAGCAAAGCAGATTAGAGAGTGGTTGCACAGTCTCCGTTGATAAGGCTGATGCATTGTATACGCAAAAAGCGTCCCTTCTAAATCTCTAAACCAAAAAAAATATAAAATGGAAGAATACAAATGTTTGCTGAGCTTTGAACACTATTTTGGGAATGCATGTTCTATTTTTATTTTAACATATTACTGAGAATGTATGGAATATTATTTGGGGAATGTATGAAATATTCATTTATTTTGTGAAATTTTTTCTTTGAGTTAGATTTCATTTATTTGGGGAATGTATGAAATATTCATTTATTTTGTTAATCATTAATTTTTGTTGTAAATCTAATTAGTCAGTTTTGTGAAATTTTTTCTTTGAGTTAGATTTCATTTATCCACAAAATTTGAATTGAGAACTTACTTAAAAGAATGAAGTCTAATTTCACTTGGACTAATATATTATTCGTATGCATTTTCAATTGAGCCCTTAATTGTTATATTTGAATAATTTAAATTGGTTTTGATGATTGTTAGATGATTTCGTTGTTTGCTTTGTAAAATAATTAAGAAATCTTAGGTGGGCGTGGGAGAGCTTTTTTGTGGTTCATGAATTAAGACGGTTGAGAAGTGAGAAGCTGCCTCCGGGGTGAAAGAAAGGTGAAGAAACAAAGAGTAGTGCTTTCTGTTTTTGTAAATAATGCAATAAAAAGTGTTGTCTGCTATTTACATGATTACGGAATCAAGGGAGTTTCGGGATCAGTTGTAACTTGTAAGTATACAAACGTCACCACACTGAAATTAACATATATGTACCTAATGAGATTTTTTCCTTTCCTAGTATGAGTCGTGGGAGAGAGGAGGTTACTAATTTTAATGCTACACACATGCAAAAGGATTTCCAAATTCCAATGGTACTTATAATGGCCTACACTTATCAAAATAATTACTGTAATAGGTAACTATTTTTGTGAATATTGTTCATTGTCGTAAATGTTTTAAGGAGATAAAAATGAAAAAATTGACTCTGTATTGCAAATTCTTTGATATTATCTCAGAGAATGAGTAAAATAAGATAATTTTTTTGGAGCTGAATAAAAATATAATATATTTTTTTATAGTAATTTTTTGCAATCCATTTTTTTATGACATTAAATATTTATGAGATACTTCTCTTCTTCTCTTCTTATCAATGTCCTACTTGCAGAAGATATTATAAAAAGAAAAAAAAACATGAACAAGAATAAAATTTCTCTTAAAAATTTGTAATACAAGTAACCTTTGTTGCTCATGGATGGAGGAGGGATAAAAGAGGTCAGGGTTGTGGGGGGTTTTAGGAGAGCAGATTGCAACCCTATCCATGATTTTTTTTTTGTCAAATTCTTATGTATGAATATTATGTTTCAACCCATAAGACTTGGTTTGAATTATACTAGGTTTGATTTTCTCAAGAAAGGTCTTGAGTTTAGATTTTGTGAATAGAAAAATATGGTTAGAAAAACTAAAGATAATTAATTAGGTTTCTTGATGAATATTAATCATAAAAAATATTGGTGATATTATGCACCAATGTCACATTGACAAAAATATTATGTTTCAATAATTGTCACAACTAACTATCTAGACAAGGACATCAACACAAGGAGTGAAACTTTCCTGCACCTCCATGTGTTTGTGTTTGCTTCTTGTATCCATTGCATTACAAAAAACTCAATAGATAATGTAATTTTACATTGCAGATTGACCTTTCGTAATGTAATGAGGTGCAGGAAGCAAAATATAGAGACACGGGAAGCAACAATCCTATGCAAGTTAATGCCATAACACTTGGTATATAAATGGCCCAAAAATCTGAACTTGAATGTCCATAGAAGAGTGGGAGGATTTGCTAGGGACACCCAACAGCATTGCTGGTGCACCCAAAAATGGCAAAAATGCCCTTCAGCCTTTTGCGAACTTTCTTCCGTTGACACTCGCGGAAGAAATGTTCCGCGAGCATCTGCGAAAGAACCTTCTTCCGCAGTTGACGGAAGAAGGTTCTTCCGTGGATGCCCGTGGAACATTTCTTCCGCGAGTGTCAATGGAAGAAGAACTGCGGAAGAACCATCTTCCGTAGAACTACGCGGAAGAACTTCTTCTGCCAGAGTCAACGGAAGAAGGTTCTTCCGTGAGTTACCACGAAAGAAGGTTCTTCCGTGGGCTAATTAGTTAAATTATTTTGTTAATTTTAAGATTATTTGGTATTAGTTAAATGATTTTTTCCTCTCACAAGTTGACCAATGGCCGATTCTTGTATGCACCGCATGATATGTATTGGTCACTTTTTTCCTCAAATTATTTACAGTAAAATTCATTTTGGACTCGTCGTTCTTCACAGTTACACACACTCTAGTCACGCACTTCTTCCTCTCTCCATTTCTCTAACTCTGACCATGCAATTGGCGTTGGTCTCATTGCATTCTCTGTAGAAATGACGAACAAGGCCAAAGGAAAAGACAAGGAGGTCGCCGGAAAAGGTTCTACCGGCAAGCCGCAAGGGCGCCTTCGACGATGACAAGACCGGTGGCGGCCAAAAGAGAAACAAGCGAGGTGTCCTTTCGTTATTTCTGACGACGAATTAAATGCCGTGCCAAGAAGGATGGACATGCCAGATAAGGGCCAGAGTAGCAGGTCACGTGTCGTCCCTCAAGAGGAAATGTTGGCCCGAAACTAACTTTTTTGAGTTTTGGGCCTTCCGTTGCAGGCCTTGTTTGAATGAACCGGTGTCTTCTGTTATTTTTTTTGGATTCGTTGACGTGCAAACATGAGATAGGCCACCTTTGGAGAGTCTCATGGCTTTCCCAGATAATTTTTAAAAAACCCCGAACAGGGGTACTTAGGCAAGTTTACATGGCCCGAAACTAACTTTTTTGAGTTTTGGGCCTTCCGTTGCAGGCCCTGTTTGAATGAACCGGTGTCTCCTGTTATTATTTTTGGATTCGTTGACGTGCAAACATGAGACATGCCACCTTTGGAGAGTCTCACGACTATAATTTAAAAAAAAAAAACCCGAACAGGAGTACTTAGGCAAGTTTACATGGCCCGAAACTAACTTTTTTGAGTTTTGGGCCTTCCGTTGCAGACCCTGTTTGAATGAACCGGTGTCTCCTATTATTTTTTTTGGATTCGTTGACATGCAAACATGAGACAGGCCACCTTTGGAGAGTCTCACGGCTTTCCCAGATAATTTAAAAAAAATCCCAAACAAGGATACTTAGGCAAGTTTGCATGGCCCGAAACTAACTTTTTTGAGTTTTAGGCCTTCCGTTGCAGGCCCTGTTCGAATGAACCGGTGTCTCCTGTTATTTTTTTTGGATTCGTTGACATGCAAACATGAGACAGGCCACCTTTGGAGAGTCTCACGGCTTTCCCAGATAATTTAAAAAAAAAAACCCGAACAGGGGTACTTAGGCAAGTTTACATGGCCCGAAACCAACCTTTTTTCTCAAACGACAATGACTGATGTGACCCGACAATGAACGATGTGACAGGAGGTTGCTTTAGTTTTACGCTTCACAATGTAAAATAGTCACGGGTCTGGTAAAAGGGAAGCCATGTGCCTGGCTGGGCCATTTATATAAATGATAGATGGGGATGTCCATGGTACTCAACAGCAACTAGTATTCAGAGTTTGTCAAATTAATTTTCAATAAACAATGACATTCTTAGGAGAGACTTCGTCCTAGACGATCATGAACTCGAGGTTGACATTCATTTTTCGAAATGGAACCGTCATTCACAACGAGTGTGGGGTTTATTTTCAAAGTTCTGGTCCAGTGCCCATGCGAGTACCAAACATATGCGATTTTTCAACTCTCAAAAGCAGAATACACAATAGTCTTCGGCTAAACAACAATGAAGTTGTGGATGAAATTCATTACCGGCGACCAGTGGAAGATACAGGTAACAACATTTACTTTGAAAGTATGTAATTGAAAAATGACATGGATGTGAACACCATGTTAATGTATAATGATCAATTTTCATTTGTTGGATCGATTGAGTTGTTATGTACCGTTGGTAGAACAACAGATGCAATTTTAAACTTACTTGAACGCCCCAGCATCCCTACACATGATGCGGTTCTGTATTACAACGGAAGGTGGAACATGCCACGTCAAAAGAACTTTGTGGGTTACGCGTTCACCGGAATAAATCCAAAAAAAATTGATATTCCAAAAGGATGTAGCATAGATCAACTGAAGGATTTGATCAAGCAAGTAGCACCTAAAGGGAATCCTCCTCATGGGATTCACGAATCCCAAGTTGTAAGGCGTTTGCTTTATCGACAACCTAGTCATTTGGAGTATTCTGAGAAAGTTTTAGAATTTAAAATTGTTGAGCTGAAATGTGACGACGACGTGCTGAAGGTGCTGGTAGAGTCTAATTATTGGAAACAATTTGTGCCAATAGAAATTTTGGTTTTCTTTAGTAAAGTGGTTATGGAAAATGAGGACGATGTGGTTACGTCCTTGCGTGATTGAATGCTAGTTAAATGTTAGGCTATTTCGTGCAAATTAAATTTGTGTCCATGATGTTCTAGTCGATGTAATATTTCTTAGTGTGTCAATTTGTTATGTTTGTGATCCGTTTGTAATGTGTAGTATGTATGAAAAAGGAATAAAAGTTTTATTATCAACTTTTACCAAAAAAATTTATAAGCAATAAATGTTTGTGACCCGTTCGTGCAAATTAAAATTTGTAACTTATTTTGTCCAATCAATTACATTTAATTAAAATTTGTAACTTATTTGTTTCAATCAATTTAAATTTGTAACATATTTGTTTCAATCAATTAAAATTTGTAAATTATTTGTTTCAAAGACTAACTTATTTTTTTAAAAATTTCTAGCTTCTTTTTTAAAATTTCTAACTCATTTTTTAAAATTTCTAACTTATTTTTTAAATTTCTAACTTATTTTTTAAATTTCTAACTTATTTTTTTAAATTTCTAACTTATTTTTTAAATGACTAACTTATTTTTAAAAAATTTATGGCTTATTTTTTTAAATGTCTAACTTATTTTTTTAAATTTCTAACTTATTTTTTTTGAAATTTGTAACTTGCTTTTGATTAAATTATATAATAATTTTAAGTAAAAATTAAAATTTGTAACTTATTTGTTTCAATGACTAACTTATTTTTTTAAAGTTTCTAGCTTAGTTTTTTTTTTAAATTTCTAACTCATTTTTTAAAAAATTTCTAACTTATTTTTTTAAATTTCTAATTTATTTTTTAAATGTCTAACTTATTTTTTTAAATTTCTAACTTATTTTTTGAAATTTGTAACTTGTTTTGATTAAATTATATAATAATTTTAAGTAAAAATTAAAATTTTAACTTATTTGTTTCAATGACTAACTTATTTTTTTAAAAGTTTCTAGCTTTTTTTTTTTAATTTCTAACCCATTTTTTTAAAAATTTCTAACTTATTTTTTTAAAATTTCTAACTTATTTTTTTTAAATGTCTAACTTATTTTTCTAAATTTCTAACTTATATTTTTGAAATTTCTAACTTATTTTGTCCAATTAATTACATTCAATTAAAATTTCTAAGTTATTTGTTTCAGTCAATTAAAATTTGGAACTTATTTGTTTCAATCAATTAAAATTTGTAAGTTATTTGTTTCAATAAATTTCTAACTTATTATTTTAAATTTCTAATTTATTTATTTTAAATTTGTAACTTCTTTATTTGAAATTTCTAACTTATTGTTGTTTAAATTATATAATAATTTTCAGTATAACTTAAAATTTCTAACTTATTTTGTCCAATCAATTAAAATTTGGAACTTATTTGTTTCAATCAATTAAAATTTGTAAGTAATTTGTTTCAATCAATTTCTAACTTATTATTTTAAATTTCTAACTTATTTATTTTAAATTTGTAACTTCTTATTTGAAATTTCTAACTTATTGTTGTTTAAATTATATAATAATTTTCAGTATAACTTAAAATTTCTAACTTATTTTGTCCAATTAATTACATTCTAAAATTTCTAAGTTATTTGTTTCAATCAATTAAAATTTGTAACTTATTTTTTTTAAAATTTCTAACTTATTTTTTAATATGTTCATAAAGAAATAGAGACATTATATTTAAGTAAAAACATACATAAAGACATAATTTAAGTAAAAACATAATTTAAATACATAAAGAAATATAGACATTATCTAAGTCAATGTGTTTTAACAAATACTAAAATTTAAATACATAAACAAATACAATAAAAAAGATAAATCTTAATCTATGCGGGGTCTCTGTCGCGGCCTAAGACTGTCATCTGGGTCGTCATCTCTAGCTATCCTCATGCAAAGATCCATGATATCATATAAGTCAGTCCCTGCAGTCACCATCCTGAGGTTGATGACGCGCTCCAAATGCTCAGCAATCCTTCCCATCCTGACACATGCTGTGCAATCAACCTGTCTCAGTGAAAATAACAAGTGAGTATGAATTTTTAAAAAAATAATAAAGTTAAGAAAAAGTACATAGCTTACCACAAAATGCGCAGGGGGATCTGACGTGACTGGAACCTGGGCGACAGGTGGCTCCACGAAGTCATCATCATGAGTGGGAAGAGGAGGCGCAGGTCTGGGCTCAGCAGTGTCCTCCGTCGACGTCACAAAGGGGTGTGAAATCTGAAAAAACCACTCCATGTAGTCTGGGGCCACCTGCCCAGGAACTACACAGAGCTCCCCTGTAGGCGCTACATGATCTGAAAACTGTACCCACCGGTCGTCTATATCAGTATCTGTCAATGAATCACGAACCGGTGGCGGAGGAACTGTCTGAATGTACCCCATCTGCCGAACCACCCTCTCTGGTCGAAGGTAGACGATGATCAGACCCCATCTGACTTGCCCCATGTACGAGGAGATCAAGTCATAGTCCTGAACTCCCCGATGCTCAGCATATGGCATGCAACAGACATCAGTGACTGTCAGGGCATCAATACGTGCTCTGTAAGGGGCTCCCTTAATGCCGGTCATCTGGGCCTTACCCGTAAGCCATCTACAGGCACGTGGGCTAGCCTCAGCATAACCATCGTCAACAACAAACCTGTGGACTGATGGAAACTGCTCGTAAATCCAACACTGCAAACAGAAAGTCAACATCAGCAATCAAACATGGATTGAATTTTACTTTAATTTAAATTACAAGCAGCGATAGTCACCTGAAGTAGTGAAATGTAACCAGCCATCTGCCGTGTAGGGCCTGCGACGCCCTCGTTAAGCTGATCGTACAAGTGTACCAAAGTGGCCGCTCCCCAAGAGAATGTCCCTGCCTGTGCCCAGATCTCTGAATGCCTGCAGGTACACAACATGGACATGGGTTGCACTCTTGTTAGCAAAAGAGTGCAACCAACCAAATGAAGTAGGTACGCCCCGAGCTGCAGCAACCCACTGCCTGGCCCGACACCTACTCTGGTACATGTCCCGAAGCCAGGACAACCGAACATGAGGCCCACCTGCCTGGCGTGTCTCAACTGTAGCCTCGTCTGGGGTGACCTCAAGTAGCTCCGTCAATAGCGCAACTGCGTCAGATGTAGCCAGTGGCCCGAATGAATGCAGCGCGCCAGTAAATCGGGATATGCAGGAGCGACGAAACGTCGTCTAGAGTGATCGTCACCTCCCCTACTGGGAGGTGGAAGCTGCTCGTCTCCCTATGCCACCTCTCAACAAAGGCGAATATGAGTCCAGGATCAGTGGTGATCACAGAACACCTGATCAATGGATCCAATCCGGTGGCCGCAATCATACCTTCGATCTCAGCAGCCGGTCTCCCAAATTTATCTACTTTCCTACCATGGAGACAACTTGAGATCGGGTCGCTCCTAAATTGAATAACAA